>NC_134829.1:50126795-50192530 GCF_004210375.1 Tachypleus tridentatus | reverse complement strand
ACCATTTCCGTTTTAGATCAATAGAAGAAAAAATTCTCGTTTCTCCTGGCAAACTCAATTGATTGTGTCTTTAACTTCTTGAAACCAATGCTTGGTCTCTAAAACAAAAAATACTTTCAATTTAAAATCACTAACTTTTCCAATGTACGTCCATGTTAAATAAATCTATTACAAAATCAATTTCATTGTTCACTAAACTCATTGTATTGGCAGAGAATCTAAACGAAGTAATTTAATATTTTTTAGGTTTGAAATGAGTTGACTTATTGAATAAAATCAGCTTACGATTTTAAAAAGTATCTCTTATCTATCTGCTGTAATAATGTTTAGAAAGGCAACTGTGGTGGTTATGTTAAAATGAAATACTTGAAAATATTGATTGCTACTCATTGGGTTGAGTGAACTTTTAACATGTTAAAGATATCACAATTAAAGTTATTGATGATGCACCAGCTGATTGTTTTGAGTTACATGTCAAAATCACTTCGAACATTGTACTCATAAATGTGTTAATGTATCGTTTATTTGTATCTGTTTATGTGGTTTTATTTGATCTATTGTTGTTTTTGGCTGCTACAACACATCTGTAGTTTAAAATTGAATGATATTACTGTTGGAAATACCTTGCCATATTATAGACGTTATGTCGTATAAAACGGACACATAAAACTAATTTGTCTGTTTCTGTAATAACTTAATCCATGAAGTTAGAAGAGCCACGTGGTTTCAGATGTGAGCTAGCAAATGTGTTCATATGTGGATGAACCTCACTAAAACACTGATGGTGTTAATACACAGATTAGAATAAATCGAGATCTGAGCTAGCACACGTGTTCAAACGTTATGCTTATGAACCTCACTAAAACACCAATAGTGTTAGTAGAGATTAGAAATAAATCGAGATCTGAACTAGCACACTGGTACATGTTAATCTTTGTATCATGTTTGTGAGAGTGAGGCTAATTATAATACTGGTATCAATTAACCTCATTATCAAGCTAGTATACGTCAATATGGTTATCATGCTGTTATGCATTAGATTATAACTCTGACGGGTGCTAATGTGACTATCACACTTACATGTATTAACTACCACCGTATTATGTGTAAGAGAGCACTACTAGTACATTAGTAACACTAAGCCTAAAATAATATACATTTCTATGTGTGAACTTCTTTGCCACAATGATGCGAGAGTCCTACTTTAATAGTGACAGTGTATGGTTATCTATCTAACATGCTTACTCTTTCACATGGGGAACGTTATAATGCTACGGTCAATCTCACTCTTCTTTCGTAAAAGAGTAGCTCAGGAGTTGGCGGTTGGTGGTGTTCACTAGTTGCCCCTCTATTCTACCATTTCTAAATTAGGGAGCGCAGATAGTTTTCGTGTAGTTTTGAGATAAATCCAAACCAAACTATCTATCTATCCACGAGTGCTCACGTCATTTATTACTTCTGCGTGTGCCTTACAGCGCATGTGTATTATTCTTGGTTGGAGAACATAATTATATATTGAAACTTCACATACTAAACTTAACCGTTTCCCTAGACGAAGAAACACTCTGAATATTTTTCATAGTTGTCACAGTAGCGATTGCTTTAGGCTCGAGACATACGCATCAGTTTATGACCAACGACAAAACCTGAGAACTATCGTTCTACGAGTGAGAAACGAAACTCTAATGTTCACTTCTGCGTGCTGGTCCTCAGAATAAAACAAAACAGCTGTTTCCTAGTAACGCCTTCTTACATAGATTTAACGTGTATGTTGGGGACCCGTGCAAGGTGAATCTTCACCCTTCCTTCTGAGTACAAATAACGTATCTCTCATTTTGCACATTGAAAACAGGCAACATTCCCCGATGGTTTGAATTCTTGATAAAAGAATAATATACATATAAATCTCGGGAAATGTCATGACGTAAATACTTAAGAAAATCAGTAAATTTCAATACAAGTTCTAAACGACTTAAGTAAGAAAATTGACTGTAGTTTATTCAAATGGCTCCACGAGAACATTCTCTATACCTGTTCACAACAAAGTAAATGACTAAACCCAGTTTGTTACACTGTTGTCTTTGTTTGTTTAACACTTATTGTGGTTTATTTTAAATCTTTATTGTTTACTGATGTGGTTAAAACTTCAAATTTGACGACATTTTCCTCGAAAACTATGGTGTGTATTTAAATACTGCATATATTAAGTTTACAGTAATTTTTTCGAACTGGCTAAAATATAAAATATAATCCTAAGTTTATTATAATGGTGTTCAAGCATTTTGTGATGGTTATTATGTCATAAACGACTTCTCTGGATCTACACACACATTAGGATCCAAATAAGTTAACTTTTAACACAGCAAGAGAAATGTTTAACTTTAGAGCAAAATCTTTCTGTTTGTAATTTATATTCAACAACTAAGAAGACGGAGTTTTCAAATTAATATCTGAGGCCTTTTTTCTCCCTTTTATTCAGTTACATTTTATCCTTCAGTAACATCAAGCGTGCAGCTTGCGTTTACTCGATTCGATATAGCTCATTAGAATCTCTACCAGCCTACCCTTAGATCAATGGTCCAATAAATCAATCGAAAGGGTTTGACCTCCTGATTTCAAAACTGTAATTAGATTTCAAATCGGTTAAGAGATGACGGAGCTATGAGTTAAATGTTTGTACTTGAAAAACTCTGAGTCATTCTATGAGCCGATATGCCGCGGCTAAAAAGGACGTGTTAAGTTCTAGCTCTTCGTTCTCTAAAGATCTTAGAACCTTCCTGGTTTTAGAGACAGCTACATTTTGTTAAGTTTTACATATTGTAAGTCATTGTGTAGAGCTTTGGATAATTGTTTTATTGTACAATTTATAAAGCTGCGTATTGAGCTACCTGTACTGCATTAGTGCTATGATCGAACTTCGAATTTTGGTGTCATAAGCCCGTTCAAGCTAACCACTGCATCACTGAGTAGTAATTGGAGAGGAAACAGGTGAAATAAGGTTTGGTGTAGATCATTTTAAGATCTACTTTAATTTATAAAATACTCTGAAACTCATGACGTCATTTTACTAAAAGCACGTGTATCTAATACCACTTGTGTTGTACTCCTTTACTTACACTTACTTGTATAAATAATAAATATATATAAGGAAAATTGTAGTTAATATTATAATATACGAATACAAGCATTCGAATTAATAAAAATGTTAATTTTTGGAAAAAAAACTTATAACAAAACACAACATTCTAGTAAACACCAAATTTATTCAAAAACCAGGAACACGTTTTTAAACACAGCAAATCAAATAAATGCAACATAACCATAGAAAACACCCAGATAGTAAGTAGGGAAACAAATATAAACAAACGTAAGATCAAAGAAGTCCTACTTATACAGTAACTAAAACCAAAATTAAACCAATAGAAAGAAACACCTTCATACCAAAACTAATTAATAACTCAACATCCACCTGCAACGCCCCCTACAATCCGGTACCCGTTTATACATTCGTCCCTAAGACATGTGTCCGTCAACAGTCACATTCAAACTCTCTCTTTGTTAACCTGAAGATGACCTAGGAAGGTCGAAACGTTGTTCTCTCCTTATTAGTAAAAGTGTTAATACCCATACCAGACATTCTGAGATGCAAAATATTAATTTGTTTTCTTATGGATGTTCGAGCAAAGATACCCAATAACTATATACACTAGCTGCAAATAATTTTGAACTAATAACTAGTGAACAGCATCCAATGTAAACAGTTAGGATACTGGCTGATTAATCTGGCTGATTAAAAATAAGGTTTAACTGTCACTCGTACAACGCATTTCATGGCCCTAAATACGGAAACCATTTTGTGTTTTTTTTGTGTTTTTACAGACCAGCAAATTTATAATACTGCACGTTCGACTCATAAAATCTCTAATTATTGAAATTATTGAATAGTTTGAATAATATGCATGATTCACCCTTGTTTTATGGGACTTAAACGTATAGTTATTGTAAAAACTACCATAAGTACCCTCATTTTATATATTGTATAAATAAGGTTTAGTAAACTATTTCATAATTACCTTTGTTCACTTTGCCTTTAGTATTGTTTAAAGTTTTAACGAAGTTGTCATGACAATAAAGGAAGGGTTTGTTCTGTTAGGTTTATAGGAACTATTGACAGGCTAACGGCTTTTGAAAATCAACTTCATAGGTATGTCAGAAAGTTCGAAGGATGGTTTCCTCTTTTTCTTCCACAAACAAGAAATATCAGTATTTATAATTTGATACTGTTGTCGGACAGAAATTATAACTCATGTAATCATCATGTAATTATATTCTCCGTTTTTATTTGCGTGTTTTATTTACGTAAAGCCGCAGGCGGCTATTTGCTGTATTAACCGCGGAGAATCGAGCCTTGGATTTCATCATTGTAAGTCGGTAGACTTATCGCTGACCCACTGTGGTACAACCTCTTTTCATCCAATAAATGTCGTACGAAGGTGGGTAAGTTTCTTACTTGCATAAAGCCCCTCAATAGCACAATGGTAAATCTGTGGATTTATAAGGCTGAAGATCGAGTTTCGATACCCGTGGTGGTCACAGCACAGATAGCACGCTGTGTAACGTTTTTCTGAAGCACAAAAAACACATACTTAGAAATATATATATATATGCGAATATGTTTTCATGTGGTAATTGAAATAAAATAATTCTTATTTCTTTTGCCGCCAAATTATTCGACAACTTACTGGAAATTCAGCCGTCTTGCAACTTTCCTTTTGATAGAGGGCGTGGCCAACCTTGTGAGATGATTTCCAGACATCAATTATCTCAGATAAGTTTTAACTATTTCGACTTTGAAAAATAAATTCGCAGATCACATGCAACAGTCACTAATCTCTATACAACAATCTGAGATAAACTTACACAGTGAAACGTGCAGTAAAAGTGACGGAATATATACGAACTGGTAGAAGCCTTCCATTATTTGCTCTGTTAACAGTATTTATTGAATTTAAAACTGAATGGTGATTTTTCAAGTTATTTACACACAAGATTCTATTGTCCATCTAAAGGGACATTTCGCTACCGGGTCAAATTTGGACTCATATGGCCCCAGTGCCTCCATGGTCCCTACGGATATACTGCTGCTATGCTATTTTTGCAAAAAAAAATTCGGTGTTCCAAGAACGTCAAACGACCCTTAGAGAACTGTAGTTGGAGTTTCAAGTCCAATCGATAAATCAATTCTTTTCACATCTGACTCAGCTAAATAGAACTACAACTAAACACATGTTCGGATTTACCATTTTCTTGTATTCTGAACTTTAAAATGCTTAAAGTCGCAGAGGGGTAAAAATATTGACATGTAATCATTGAAAAACACAAATCCAATTTCATTATAGTTTTATCCATTACAGCAAAGAAGAATCAGCATCAAAACTTCCATCTTTAGTGTATCTGTCATTGGCTCATCTTTTGTTCTGAACATTTCTTGTGTATTAGCTATTGGCTCATCTTTTGTTCTGAACCTTTCTTGTGTATCAGCTATTGGCTCATCTTTTCTTCTGAGCCTTTTTTGTGTATCTGTCATTGGCTCATCTTTTGTTCTGAGCCTTTTTTGTGTATCTGTCATTGGCTCATCTTTTGTTCTGAACATTTCTTGTGTATTAGCTATTGGCTTATCTTTCGTTCTGAACCTTTCTTGTGTATCAGCTATTGGCTCATCTTTTGTTCTGAACCTTTCTTGTGTATCAGCTATTGGCTCATCTTTTCTTCTGAGCCTTTTTTGTGTATCTGTCATTGGCTCATCTTTTGTTCTGAGCCTTTTTTGTGTATCTGTCATTGGCTCATCTTTCGTTCTGAACATTTCTTGTGTATTAGCTATTGGCTCATTTTTAGTTCTGAACCTTTCTTGTGTATCAGTTATTGGCTCGTATTTATTTCTGAACAGTTCTTGGTTATCAGTGATTGGTATATTCAGATTCGTAACTAGCATTACGTTTCTTTCGTCGTCGGTAATTCTGTAACAGCTGATAATTATTCTCCTCATTGTAGCACCTCTGAAACCATTTTATCTACATTTACGTAACGTTTGCTGTAGCTTACAACTCACATTAATTCTCACAGTTACAGATTATCTATTTATTTGTGTAAGAACATTATACCAGCTATTAAAGAATTTTAAAATATTCACGGTGTTGGCTCATGTACTAACGACCATGCTTCAGAGTAGGCTTGGATATTCATTACAAATATCCTACCTGCTATTGACGTTACAATAACGTATACATTTTTTGAAGAAAAACCAAAATCATTTTTAATTATTTGCAAGAACTTGAGGAGCCACACGATACAAGGAGCGAAAAATGTCAGTTTGTTTACTTCCAATAGCATATGGTAACGGATTTAATATTATTTATCTTTGTTTCAGTTTAATATATTTATACATTTAGATATGTATACAACTTGTTAACTTTGTTAATTGAGTATTGCGCAAGTTCCGCCTATCCTCTAAACCTGTAGAACATTCTCGAGAGTAAGAATCAACAATATATGTTTTGCGAAAACACTAGCGTATCATCGAATATTGTCGAGTCAACTAAACTTTCTAGAACTTCGTCTAAATATTATAAATAGACGCGCCAAGAGACAGGTTTAGGATATTGTTTGGTCGTAACAGCTATAAGTGTGAAAAACGGAAAACTACAGATAATTGACAAGAAACGTTTATAGGTTTCTAACATTACAAACTTCAATGAACTACTTTTGGACGTTACTATTCCTACGAGGACAGTAGATATTGTCTTTGGGGAAAAAAACCCTCATGTATGAAGAATAGAGCCAGCTAGCATTCCAGTCAAGTGAAGTGTGTCTGTGTATCAGCATGAAAGTAATTTTCGGTGCATGAACAGTCGACAAAGTATTCAGTTCCTCACCGGATAGATCACTTAATATTGTTTGTAGGTTTGTAAAATTCTGCATATAAATTAGAATTAATTTGCTCTCCGTGAAAAATTGGTAAAATATTTAGTTTCAAATTGTATAAAAGACTCAATCATGTTTGTAAGTTTGTAAAACTTTCCTATAAAAACATGATTTGTAATAACTGTTATTATTAATTATGTTGTTGTTTGTATTTTAAACTATATTTCTGTTAAGAGAAAAAAGAGGTAATCAGTCTTGGTAATACGTATTAACAATGAATTAAGTTCAAAATTCAAATTTCCAATTATTTGACATCGTAATAAGTAACAGAATAAATCGAAGATTCGTCCAAGATTAATAATAATAATTAACAATATATTACACATTTTATGCTGACCAGTCATTGTCTTGACAGTATCATAGCCCTGACCTCAGCAGTATCTGAGAAGTAATTTTAATATTACACATTTTTATGCTGTCATTGTCTTGACAGTATCATGGCCCTGACCCGAGCAATACTTTTAAAGAATGACGGCTCTATTCGTAATCGGAGGGTCGCTGGTTAGAATCCCCGTCACACCAAACATGCTCGTCCTTTCAGCCGTTGGGGCGTTAATACGTAACGGGCAATCCCACAATTCATTGGAAAAGAGTAGCCAAAGAGTTGGCGGTGGGTGGTAATGACTAGCTGCCTTCCATCTAGTCTTACACTGCTAAATTAGAGGCGGCTAGCGCAGATAGTTCTCGTGTAGCTTTGCGCGAAATTCAAGAACAAAGACAAACCTATTTCGATTTTTGAATTACATGCTAACTGTTTCGCGCACTCTTTAATTATTAAGAAACAGTCATAATTGTACTTATAGATGTCTTTTGAACGTGTTGTAACTTGTTCAATGTTGACATAATCAACCCTAACCTCTAGTAATATATCTTTTAATAATAGTTCACTAGTATGTTATGGCAACGGGATGCATGAGCTGTTATATATATATATATAAGACTTATTCAAAACACTTTGAATAAAACTAAATAGTTATGGTGTAACCTGTTCAAGAAAGACACAATTTTTAAAGTTACTAATCCGGTACTAAAATATTGTAGGACAAACATGTAACAAATAAATTTTCGAACACTCTTTGTTGTTCATACAGTGGGTTTTAACTCAAAACTGAAGTATCCTGTGGCCACAGATACGAAAGGAATCTCACAATTCTCCACTTTACCTGGATGACATAAGAACACAAACAACAATATCTGTCAACACTACCTGGACGACATAAGAACACACACAACAATATCTGTAAACAACTACCCGAACGACATAAGAATACACACAACAATATCTGTCAACACTACCTGGACGACATAAGAACACACACAACAATATCAGTCAACACTACCTGGACGACATAAGAACACACACAACAATATCTGTCAACACTACCTGAGCGACATAAGAATACACATAACAATATCTGTCTAAACTACCTGAACGACATAAGAACACACACAACAATATCTGTCAACACTACCTGGACGACATAAGAACACACCCAACAATATCTGTCAACACTACCTGGACGACATAAGAACACACACAACAATATCTGTCAACACTACCTGAGCGACATAAGAACACACACAACAATATCTGTCTAAACTACCTGAACGACATAAGAACACACACAACAATATCTGTCAACATTACCTGGACGACATAAGAACACACACAACAATATCTGTGAACACTACCTGAACGACATAAGAACGCACACAACAATATCTGTCAACACTACCTGGACGACATAAGAACACACACAACAATACCTGTCAACACTACCTGGACGACATAAGAACACACACAACAATATCTGTCAACAACTACCTCAACGACATAAGAATACACACAACAATATCTGTGAACACTACCTGAACGACATAAGAACACACACAACAATATCTGTCAAAACTACCTGAACGACATAAGAACACACACAACAATATCTGTCAACACTACCTGGACGACATAAGAACACACACAACAATATCTGTGAACACTACCTGAACGACATAAGAACGCATAAAACAATATCTGTCAACACTACCTGAATGACATAAAAACACACACAACAATATCTGTCAACACTACCTGAATGACATAAGAACGCATAAAACAATATCTGTCAACACTACTTGAACGACATAAGAACACAAACAACAATATCTATCAACACTACCTGGACGACCTAAGAACACACACAACAATATCTGTCAAAACTACCTGGACGACATAAGAACACACACAACAATATCTGTCAACAACTACCTGGACGACATAAGAATACACACAACAATATCTGTGAACACTACCTGAACGACATAAGAACACACACAACAATATCTGTCAACAACTACCCGAACGACATAAGAATACACATAACAATATCTGTCAACAACTACCTGGACGACATAAGAATACACACAACAATATCTGTGAACACTACCTGAACGACATAAGAACACACACAACAATATCTGTCAACACTACCTGAATGACATAAGAACACACACAACAATATCTGTCAACACTACCTGAATGACATAAGAACGCACACAACAATATCTGTTAACACTACCTGAAAGATATGTAAACACAAATAACAATATCCAAACGTAGAATTCACTTGTGTTTACAAAGTTTGCTCTGTTAGTTTTATAGTTGAAAGTAGCAATTCTATGAACATGTAGAAGGACCCTACTGGAACAGCGGTAAGTCTACAGATTTACAATGCTAAAATCAGCAGTTCAATTTACCTCTGTGGACACAGCAGATAGCCCAACATGGCTCTGCTATAAGAAAAAAAAAATCACATACAACATGTAGAAATGTTAACTCGAAACCTGAATAATCTTCAGTCTATGCATATACATTTTATTCACAAAGAGTAATTCGAAAGGAAACAGCTGACATATATACACGTACAATGTTTTAGTCGCGGTATGTTTTTAACTGTAAATGTCTGTCAAACGTCCACTATTTTCGTTTGAGAGAAACCGTTTTAAGGATAATAATCTAAAACATGTATGTAAGAAAGTTAAAATTCGCTTTTTAAAATTACATGAGAAACATGCGCACTATTACAATACACGTAAGTGAATTTTACACATAGGTTTTCATAAGAATTATAAAGTAATAAAAACTGTGGGTAATTAAACACTGATGTATACAGTCCATTCCACTCCTTCTTTGCAACCACTTGTCCAAGGAAGACGAAAGTTTTGTTGTGACTAACTGTACTTTCGAGAAACCATTTGATTATTTCCTTCCTCAAATCAAGTGTCACATAAGAAATGGATTTGGAAAGAACGTTATGCTTTGTACATACACTGACATTGATTGCACACACGTACGTACACAGACAATAGCACCAATCGCGTTTAATCTCACTTCAACTCTAGAATTCGTTCAGAACTATTTGTTTCTCTTCATGATTCATTTGTTTTCGATTGGTTGGTTTTATTTATAAGGTATAAAATGAGCTGTCTGCGCTGTATCCACCACGAGAATCGAAGCCAGGATTTGAGTATTATCAGCTCTTCGCTGATCCACTACGGATACGTCTATTTCCTCTATTAAACTTTGTTGACTATCAATGTGTGTTGACTTTAATTAAAAATTCTATTTAATGCCAATTTTAAAGAATGAGGTAAGAACAATCTTGGAATAAAAGGGCACAAAATGGCCTAATGACTAACGTGCTCGCCTGCGTACCCAAAGGCCTGAGTTACGATGTATCGTTTTCAGTTTTGTCGTTATATGAATAACAGTCAATCTTGTTAAATACGTAAAAGTAGTTAAATTTAGTGTGTTATTGACCTGTTGCTTTTCATCTGGTGAACAGTCTCAAATAAAGAATGGACATGCTTGAACCTTTGTACCTCTGACCTGGTTGTTTAGTTCACGTGTCACATAAAGCGTGTTTTAGTTTAAAAATGTTAAATCATAGCTTTGAAAATTTCAAAGCACAGTTTGGAAAATCCCAGATCAAATTTGAAAAAGCCAAATTATAGTTCTGGAAAAAGTTCTCAGTAATTCCTTATGAAACGAACCTTGAAAGTAATTTCTTGGTTGCTTATGGCAATAATGGGAACCAGTTCTCTACAATAATACGTATGCATTATAAAATGAACTACAGCTCTGTCATCTCACGTTTTAACAGGACTCTTTCTCTTGAAATCCAACCTGCAAATTTTCAAACTTTACCCTGTTCTTAATGTAACATAAAATTTATATAATCGAACCCTTCAGCAGTAAGTGTATTGACAAGTTTCCACTTAGAAGAGAACCAGTGAGTATAACATGCAGATAGGAGAGTTTCAATCGCAACATTAATAGAACTATCACGTAACAAGTTTAAATGGATCAGTGGTTTCATAATATTTCATTAGTTTAAGACAACGTCTAGTAAATTGAAACTAGTTAAAAGTGCGCGAGAGTTTGTACTAAATTTGAAAACATGCACAATCACGTTGTAATCTGATTTAAAAATTGAAACAATATCATAGCACCAAAATGATATGACAAAACAGTAGACATATTGAGTTATCAGGTTATCGGAATCAAAAGTTATGAGGTTGACAAAATCAAAACAGTAGACATATTGAGTTATCAGGTTATCGGAATCAAAAGTTATGAGGTTGACAAAATCAAAACAGTTGACATATTGAGTTATCAGGTTATCGGAATCAAAAGTTATGAGGTTGACAAAATCAAAACAGTAGATATATTAAGTTATCAGGTTATCGGAATCAAAAGTTATGAGGTTGACAAAATCAAAACAGTAGACATATTGAGTTATCAGGTTATCGGAATCAAAAGTTATGAGGTTGACAAAATCAAAACAGTTGACATATTGAGTTATCAGGTTATCGGAATCAAAAGTTATGAGGTTGACAAAATCAAAACAGTAGACATATTAAGTTATCAGGTTATCGGAATCAAAAGTTATGAGGTTGACAAAATCAAAACAGTAGACATATTGAGTTATCAGGTTATCGGAATCAAAGTTATGAGGTTGACAAAATCAAAACAGTTGACATATTGAGTTATCAGGTTATCGGAATCAAAAGTTATGAGGTTGACAAAATCAAAACAGTAGACATATTAAGTTATCAGGTTATCGGAATCAAAACAGTAGACATATTGAGTTATCAGGTTATCGGAATCAAAAGTTATGAGGTTGACAAAATCAAAACAGTAGACATATTGAGTTATCAGGTTATTGGAATCAAAAGTTATGAGGTTGACAAAATCAAAACAGTTGACATATTGAGTTATCAGGTTATCGGAATGAAAACAGTAGACATATTAAGTTATCAGGTTATTATAATTAAAAGTTATGAGGTTGACAAAATCAAAACAGTAGACATTTTGAATTATCAGGTTATCGAAATCAAAACAGAAGACATATTGAGTTATCAGGTTATCGGAATCAAAAGTTATGAGGTTGACAAAATCAAAACAGTAGACATATTGAGTTATCAGGTTATTGGAATCAAAAGTTATGAGGTTGACAAAATCAAAACAGTTGACATATTGAGTTATCAGGTTATCGGAATGAAAACAGTAGACATATTAAGTTATCAGGTTATTATAATTAAAAGTTATGAGGTTGACAAAATCAAAACAGTAGACATTTTGAATTATCAGGTTATCGAAATCAAAACAGAAGACATATTGAGTTATCAGGTTATCGGAATCAAAACAGTAGACATATTGAGTTATCATGTTATCGGAATCAAAACAGTAGACATATTGAGTTATCAGGTTATCGGAATCAAAAGTTATGGGGTTGACAAAATCAAAACAGTAGACATATTGAGTTCTCAGGTTATCGGAATCAAAAGTTATGAGGTTGACAAAATCAAAACAGTTGACATATTGAGTTATCAGGTTATCGGAATCAAAAGTTATGAGGTTGACAAAATCAAAACAGTAGACATATTAAGTTATCAGGTTATCGGAATCAAAACAGTAGACATATTGAGTTATCAGGTTATCGGAATCAAAAGTTATGAGGTTGACAAAATCAAAACAGTAGACATATTGAGTTATCAGGTTATTGGAATCAAAAGTTATGAGGTTGACAAAATCAAAACAGTTGACATATTGAGTTATCAGGTTATCGGAATGAAAACAGTAGACATATTAAGTTATCAGGTTATTATAATTAAAAGTTATGAGGTTGACAAAATCAAAACAGTAGACATTTTGAATTATCAGGTTATCGAAATCAAAACAGAAGACATATTGAGTTATCAGGTTATCGGAATCAAAAGTTATGAGGTTGACAAAATCAAAACAGTAGACATATTGAGTTATCAGGTTATTGGAATCAAAAGTTATGAGGTTGACAAAATCAAAACAGTTGACATATTGAGTTATCAGGTTATCGGAATGAAAACAGTAGACATATTAAGTTATCAGGTTATTATAATTAAAAGTTATGAGGTTGACAAAATCAAAACAGTAGACATTTTGAATTATCAGGTTATCGAAATCAAAACAGAAGACATATTGAGTTATCAGGTTATCGGAATCAAAACAGTAGACATATTGAGTTATCATGTTATCGGAATCAAAACAGTAGACATATTGAGTTATCAGGTTATCGGAATCAAAAGTTATGGGGTTGACAAAATCAAAACAGTAGATATATTGAGTTATCAGGTTATCGGAATCAAAAGTTATGAGGTTGACAAAATCAAAACAGTAAACACATTGAGTTATCAGGTTATCGGAATCAAAAGTTATGAGGTTGACAAAATCAAAACAGTTGACATATTGAGTTATTAGGTTATCGGAATCAAAACAGTTATCAGGTTATTATAATTAAAAGTTATGAGGTTGACAAAATCAAAACAGTAGACATTTTGAATTATCAGGTTATCGAAATCAAAACAGAAGACATATTGAGTTATCAGGTTATCGGAATCAAAAGTTATGAGGTTGACAAAATCAAAACAGTAGATATATTAAGTTATCAGGTTATCGGAATCAAAAGTTATGAGGTTGACAAAATCAAAACAGTAGACATATTGAGTTATCAGGTTATCGGAATCAAAAGTTATGAGGTTGACAAAATCAAAACAGTTGACATATTGAGTTATCAGGTTATCGGAATCAAAAGTTATGAGGTTGACAAAATCAAAACAGTAGACATATTAAGTTATCAGGTTATCGGAATCAAAACAGTAGACATATTGAGTTATCAGGTTATCGGAATCAAAAGTTATGAGGTTGACAAAATCAAAACAGTAGACATATTGAGTTATCAGGTTATTGGAATCAAAAGTTATGAGGTTGACAAAATCAAAACAGTTGACATATTGAGTTATCAGGTTATCGGAATGAAAACAGTAGACATATTAAGTTATCAGGTTATTATAATTAAAAGTTATGAGGTTGACAAAATCAAAACAGTAGACATTTTGAATTATCAGGTTATCGAAATCAAAACAGAAGACATATTGAGTTATCAGGTTATCGGAATCAAAAGTTATGAGGTTGACAAAATCAAAACAGTAGACATATTGAGTTATCAGGTTATTGGAATCAAAAGTTATGAGGTTGACAAAATCAAAACAGTTGACATATTGAGTTATCAGGTTATCGGAATGAAAACAGTAGACATATTAAGTTATCAGGTTATTATAATTAAATATTATGAGGTTGACAAAATCAAAACAGTAGACATTTTGAATTATCAGGTTATCGAAATCAAAACAGAAGACATATTGAGTTATCAGGTTATCGGAATCAAAACAGTAGACATATTGAGTTATCATGTTATCGGAATCAAAACAGTAGACATATTGAGTTATCAGGTTATCGGAATCAAAAGTTATGGGGTTGACAAAATCAAAACAGTAGACATATTGAGTTATCAGGTTATCGGAATCAAAAGTTATGAGGTTGACAAAATCAAAACAGTAAACATATTGAGTTATCAGGTTATCGGAATCAAAAGTTATGAGGTTGACAAAATCAAAACAGTTGACATATTGAGTTATTAGGTTATCGGAATCAAAACAGTTATCAGGTTATTATAATTAAAAGTTATGAGGTTGACAAAATCAAAACAGTAGACATTTTGAATTATCAGGTTATCGAAATCAAAACAGAAGACATATTGAGTTATCAGGTTATCGGAATCAAAAGTTATGAGGTTGACAAAATCAAAACAGTAGACATATTGAGTTATCAGGTTATCGGAATCAAAAGTTATGAGGTTGACAAAATCAAAACAGTTGACATATTGAGTTATCAGGTTATCGGAATCAAAAGTTATGAGGTTGACAAAATCAAAACAGTAGACATATTAAGTTATCAGGTTATCGGAATCAAAACAGTAGACATATTGAGTTATCAGGTTATCGGAATCAAAAGTTATGAGGTTGACAAAATCAAAACAGTAGACATATTGAGTTATCAGGTTATTGGAATCAAAAGTTATGAGGTTGACAAAATCAAAACAGTTGACATATTGAGTTATCAGGTTATCGGAATGAAAACAGTAGACATATTAAGTTATCAGGTTATTATAATTAAAAGTTATGAGGTTGACAAAATCAAAACAGTAGACATTTTGAATTATCAGGTTATCGAAATCAAAACAGAAGACATATTGAGTTATCAGGTTATCGGAATCAAAAGTTATGAAGTTGACAAAATCAAAACAGTAGACATATTGAGTTATCAGGTTATTGGAATCAAAAGTTATGAGGTTAACAAAATCAAAACAGTTGACATATTGAGTTATCAGGTTATCGGAATGAAAACAGTAGACATATTAAGTTATCAGGTTATTATAATTAAAAGTTACGAGGTTGACAAAATCAAAACAGTAGACATTTTGAATTATCAGGTTATCGAAATCAAAACAGAAGACATATTGAGTTATCAGGTTATCGGAATCAAAACAGTAGACATATTGAGTTATCATGTTACCGGAATCAAAACAGTAGACATATTGAGTTATCAGGTTATCGGAATCAAAAGTTATGAGGTTGACAAAATCAAAACAGTAAACATATTGAGTTATCAGGTTATCGGAATCAAAAGTTATGAGGTTGACAAAATCAAAACAGTTGACATATTGAGTTATTAGGTTATCGGAATCAAAACAGTTATCAGGTTATTATAATTAAAAGTTATGAGGTTGACAAAATCAAAACAGTAGACATTTTGAATTATCAGGTTATCGAAATCAAAACAGAAGACATATTGAGTTATCAGGTTATCGGAATCAAAACAGTAGACATATTGAGTTATCATGTTATCGGAATCAAAACAGTAGACATATTGAGTTATCAGGTTATCGGAATCAAAAGTTATGGGGTTGACAAAATCAAAACAGTAGACATATTGAGTTATCAGGTTATCGGAATCAAAAGTTATGAGGTTGACAAAATCAAAACAGTAAACATATTGAGTTATCAGGTTATCGGAATCAAAAGTTATGAGGTTGACAAAATCAAAACAGTTGACATATTGAGTTATTAGGTTATCGGAATCAAAACAGTTATCAGGTTATTATAATTAAAAGTTATGAGGTTGACAAAATCAAAACAGTAGACATTTTGAATTATCAGGTTATCGAAATCAAAACAGAAGACATATTGAGTTATCAGGTTATCGGAATCAAAACAGTAGACATATTGAGTTATCATGTTATCGGAATCAAAACAGTAGACATATTGAGTTATCAGGTTATCGGAATCAAAAGTTATGGGGTTGACAAAATCAAAACAGTAGACATATTGAGTTATCAGGTTATCGGAATCAAAAGTTATGAGGTTGACAAAATCAAAACAGTAAACATATTGAGTTATCAGGTTATCGGAATCAAAAGTTATGAGGTTGACAAAATCAAAACAGTTGACACATTGAGTTATTAGGTTATCGGAATCAAAACAGTTATCAGGTTATTATAATTAAAAGTTATGAGGTTGACAAAATCAAAACAGTAGACATTTTGAATTATCAGGTTATCGAAATCAAAACAGAAGACATATTGAGTTATCAGGTTATTAGAATTAAAAGTTATGAGGTTGACAAAATCAAAACAGTAGACCTTTTGAATTATCAGGTTATCGAAATCAAAACAGTAGACATATTGAGTTATCAGGTTATCGGAATCAAAATAGTAGACATTTTGAATTATCAGGTTATCGAAATCAAAACAGTAGCCATATTGAGTTTATCAGGTTATCGGAATCAAAACAGTTGACATATTGAGTTATCAGGTTGTCGGAATTAAAACAGTAGACATATTCAGTTATCAGATTATCGGAATCACTACATGTATTCGCTGGTTTCTTCATTGTATTGTACTTTGTAACGGTTCTAATGTCTTTCATAAGTAAATATTAACGTAATATTTCATGCATTAAACCAGATAAGAGACCATGCGTTTTACTACATAAAATGGTATGCGGTTCTACAGATACGAAATCATAAGTTTCACTCTATACAATTATGTGCAGTTCTATAGATATGAAATCATAATGTTTCACCATATAATATTATATGCGGTTCTACAGATATGAAATTATAAGTTTCACTACATAAAATTATATGCACTTCTACAGATATGAAATCATAAGTTTCACTATATAAAATCAAATACGTTTCATTAAACAGTATTTATTACATTTTGAGATATATATATTTGCCCCTGATGGGTGTTTATCCACTTAATTGAAATAAGATGATTTAAATTACAGCCACTGACAAAACTGGAAATTCAGTCCTGAAGACTAGCTTATCATTTTATGTTTTCGAAATTAATTTGGATTGGAAAATCTTGCGGACAGTGAGACGCACGTGCCTGCTGCATTATAAATCTTTATACATGGAGCGCTTCGGAACCATCTTCACCACATTTTTAATATAAAATCACATTTCCTAATTCTGGAAACCTGCCAAGTTCAGCGGTCACTGGAGCAACCTCTCTTCCGTCTATAGCCATTCTCTTACTGAACTGTCCAACAGTCTTCTAAAACGCTTTAGAAAAAGATTTAGAAGCAAGATTACAACAGAAAGTTGACCAGTACTATAGTTGGTCCACCTTGACCCTAACACCCTAGAAAATCATCAGATTAATGGGCACTACCCTAATTATAACGAGAAGAAAACAATAACAAAAAACTTTTACTTCTTTCACTAATATCTTTATTTGTCAGACCCTTAAGTACTGTTATTAATTTCACATTAAACTAAAGGTTGTAAGAGAAATAAGTCTTCTAATCTACACTGACTGATTAACTGACACATTGCACGGACAGAATAACTTGTTTTTCTCTGTTTTTGCTGTTACCGAGCAAGCCACAAGTCAGTGTAAATACAAAGCATAATGTCATTGCAGCTCCAAACAAGTTTACGTGTTAATTGTATATGTTTCCAGTTACGAATTTTTACTTTTTTTAACACTAGGGGTTTAGTCACACATTTATCACTTTTTTTCCTTTGAAACAGGTTAGAAAGAGAACAATGTTAAATTTAGTGTTTGCCGAGTTGTGTTGTAATTTTGTTTGTAGTTACGCAACGGGCTAACTGTGCTCCGCACATCAAGGGTATCGAAACCCGATTTCTATCATCGTAAGTCCGCAGACCTTAATGTAACTTAATGACCTGAACTAAGACTGTTTTCTAGTAACTTAATGACCTGAACTAAGACTGTTTTCTAGTAACTTAATGACCTGAATTAAGACTGTATAGTAAATATGATGAAAACAAACACACCTAAAATTTGCTTTTTGAATTTCGTGCAAAGCGACACGAGAGCTATCTGTCCCTAATTTAGAAGTGTAAGACTAGAGGAAAGGCCGGTAGTTAACACGACCCACCACCACCTCTTAAATTACTCTTTTACCAACAAATAATGGGATTTACAGTCACATTATAACGACCCTACGGGTGAAAGGAAACCATGTTTGATGTGACGGGTATTCGTACTAGCAATCATAAGATTACGAGTCGAACACAACTTGATCATGCCGGACCACCAACGATTTTACACTTACTTGAAAGTTAATTATTACACACACACTCACAGAACTATAATTGTTTTCTCGTCTAATATGCAATTCTGTAGTCAGGAAACAGAATTCAAAGGTTAATGTTTAAATTTCCGTTCGTTCAGTAAAAGGTTTATTGTTGCCAGACGTTTTACTGGCCTTGATACTAGTGGGGATAATGAAACGTCTCAATTAAAATCATATTTGCTAATTTTTAATATAGACCTCAACTCCAAAAGTGTTAGCACGATCTTACCGAAATTAATTTGGTTATTTAACCTTTGATCATTTATCAAAAATAGATATATATAAAATATAGATATATGATCAGAAAACAAATCACGAATGAAAGATATAGAACGAAATAGTCTTGTAACTTAATGACCTGAACTAAGACTGTTTTCTAGTACCTTAATGACCTGAACTAAGACTGTTTTCTAGTACCTTAATGACCTGAACTAAGACTGTTTTCTAGAAACTTAATGACCTGAACTAAGACTGTTTTCTGGTAACTTAATGACATGAATTAAGACTGTTTTCTGGTAACTTAATGACATGAACTAAGACTGTTTTCTAGTACCTTAATGATCTGAACTAAGACTGTTTTCTAGTCACTTAATGACCTGAACTAAGACTGTTTTCTAGTACCTTAATGACCTGAACTAAGACTGTTTTCTAGTACCTTAATGACCTGAACTAAGACTGTTTTCTAGTAACTTAATGACCTGAACTAAGACTGTTTTCTTGTAACTTAATGACCTGAACTAAGACTGTTTTCTAGTTACTTAATGACCTGAACTAAGACTGTTTTCTAGTTACTTAATGACCTGAACTAAGACTGTTTTCTAGTACCTTAATGATCTGAACTAAGACTGTTTTCTAGTCACTTAATGACCTGAACTAAGACTGTTTTCTAGTACCTTAATGACCTGAACTAAGACTGTTTTCTAGTAACTTAATGACATGAACTAAGACTGTTTTCTAGTAACTTAATGACCTGAACTGAGACTGTTTTCTAGTACCTTAATGATCTGAACTAAGACTGTTTTCTAGTCACTTAATGACCTGAACTAAGACTGTTTTCTAGTACCTTAATGACCTGAACTGAGACTGTTTTCTAGTAACTTAATGATCTGAACTAAGACTGTTTTCTAGTTACTTAATGACCTGAACTAAGACTGTTTTCTAGTAACTTAATGACCTGAACTGAGACTGTTTTCTAGTACCTTAATGATCTGAACTAAGACTGTTTTCTAGTCACTTAATGACCTGAACTAAGACTGTTTTCTAGTAATATAATGACCTGAACTGAGACTATTTTCTAGTAACTTAATGATCTGAACTAAGACTGTTTTCTAGTAACTTAATGACCTGAACTAAGACTGTTTTCTAGTACCTTAATGATCTGAACTAAGACTGTTTTCTAGTCACTTAATGACCTGAACTAAGACTGTTTTCTAGTACCTTAATGACCTGAACTAAGACTGTTTTCTAGTAACTTAATGACCTGAACTAAGACTGTTTTCTTGTAACTTAATGACCTGAACTAAGACTGTTTTCTTGTAACTTAATGACCTGAACTAAGACTGTTTTCTTGTAACTTAATGACCTGAACTAAGACTGTTTTCTAGTTACTTAATGACCTGAACTAAGACTGTTTTCTAGTCACATAATGACCTGAACTAAGACTGTTTTCTAGTAATATAATGACCTGAACTAAGAGTGTTTTCTAGTAACTTAATGACATGAACTAAGACTGTTTTCTAGTCACATAATGACCTGAACTAAGACTGTTTTCTGGTAACTTAATGACCTGAACTAAGACTGTTTTCTAGTAACTTAATGACCTGAACCAAGACTGTTTTCTATTTCCTTTTGCTTCTGGTGTCTCAGCAGAACGCCTGAGAGCTTTAACGATAAAAACTGAGTTACTATACTAGCGGTTGGAACAACATAGATAGCTCGTTTTGTAACTTTGTGCCAAATAACAACAGCAGAATTGTATTGAATTTTAATATTTTTCTTTCATGTGCGTTTTTCACTTTATGCCCTATTTGTTTATATAGAAACACTTTCTTAATAATATATATATTTTTACTATATAATATCGTTATTTCAAGTACGTTCATTTTCACACCGAAATTGTATATTCAACTTTGTATAAGTTCCTTTACTGCAACATGTTTAACGTAAACAACTAAGCTCTGTGTTCTGCTTCTTCCTCTTTAATATTTTACCAAAACACCCACTGAGATTTTAATACTTGTAGACCACGAAACGCCTAATGTTCCTTTCCTAACCAAACCACGAGGCATAAGTGTTGAGTACATAGAAGCTGTTTTCCTTTTCGTGCCCAGCTGCTGTAGGAAAGAACACTTTTAGCTTAATCTCTCAACGATGGCGACTACATTTGTCTATCTAGCGAAGATTATCGGTAAGTCCCACAAAAACTTTAGATTGCGTGTTGTATTAAAGAAAAATAGCTCACTCCGAAAGACCAGATGTTACGATATTTTTATTATTCCCGATATATTAATATAAAAGGCTCCAAGCTCATTAACTACAATTAATTTTACTGTTTTGTTCTTTTTTTTACTTCTTCAGGATATTAAATGATTAAAGTTATTAAAATAAATATCTTTAAACGTTCAAAACACGATATTAACGTATAAAATTGTACATTATTAAAGCTGATTTCTGAGTGGTTATTTGATGTTACAAAACTTAGTTATAATGTTGCTGGAAAGGAATAAAGCGAGCTATAGACAAGAAATGCAGATATACAAATTAACTTTAAAGGCTTATACATGTTCACATCCTTGACGATTCCTAAGAAATTACGTTAGCACGAAAATGACCAAGTTCGTTCTTGAAAAAATAAAAACGTTAAACTCTAGCTATTAGTTAGAATTTTCTAAAAACCAGTAATCAGTCATTTATAGTTTTACTATTGAAAGTTCCCATTATAGATCAGTGGTAAGATTACGGACGCTAAAACCCAGTGTTCGCTGAATACAGGAGATGGCCCGTTTTGCCCTAAAACAAACAATGGATAGTGTAGTGGAATGAATTGCATTCTATATATATAGACATACGTGCAATGGTTTATTTATTGCACTGCATGTTTTGCAAGACGATGTGTTGCGTTTCTATTTTGATTTGATTTTCGCGCAAAGCTACACGAGGACTATCTGCGCTAGCCATTCCTAATTTAGCAGTGTAAGACAAGAGGGAAGGCAGCTAGTCATCGTCACCCACCGCCAACCCGTCGACTGCTCTTTTACCAAAGACTAGTGAGACTGACCGTTGCATTATAACACCCCACGGCTGATACATTGCGACGGGGATTCAACCCACAATCCTAAAATTACGTATTCGCTTCCATCACTTGTCTCACGGACTGAAGAGGAATCCATTACAAACTATAATTTTTTCAACTAGGAATCTACGTCTGGTAAAACGTAAAATAAAAAGACAAAACGTCTTTAGTTACTGTTCGACAAAAAGAAATTCGAGCACGTTTTCAGATAAAATATCCGTAAACATTCTCTAACACCGGACTCACTGGAATACTGTTTTCTACTGTTAACTTTTACTTATAATGAAATATTAAATATGTTTATACATGTTCTATACTGAATGTACACAAGTGAATATAAAATCTTGAAGATTTCTCTATTTATCGAAGCTAGTGGATCGCAGCAACAGTGAGAAGATACATACATATATATATACACAAAATGTATCTACATATACACACAAAATGTATCTACATATATACACAAAATGTATCTACATATACACACAAAATGTATCTACATATATACACAAAATGTATCTACATATACACACAAAATGTATCTACATATACACACAAAACATATCTTTATATATACACAAAATATATCTACATATATACACAAAATGTATCTACATATATCCATTTCCATGTATACAAAGTATATCTATCTATATATATATACACAAAACATATCTATACATATATATATATACTGTTTGATCTACTTTGAAATGTTTGGATTTATAATAAACTATGTCAAATTGTTACTATAATTTGTTTTAATGTTTTATTTTTCCGCATTATTAGTAGTATAGCTTTATCAAAATATTAGTGGTATAGCTTTATCAAAGTATTAGTAGTATAGTTTTATCAAGATATTAGTAGTATAGCTTTATCGAGATATTAGTAGTATAGCTTTATCGAGATATTAGTAGTATAGCTTTATCGAGATATTAGTAGTATAGCTTTATCAAGATATTAGTAGTATAGCTTTATCGAGATATTAGTAGTATAGCTTTATCGAGATATTAGTAGTATAGCTTTATCGAGATATTAGTAGTATAGCTTTATCAAGATATTAGTAGTATAGCTTTATCGAGATATTAGTAGTATAGCTTTATCGAGATATTAGTAGTATAGCTTTATCCAGATATTAGTAGTATAGCTTTATCAAGATATTAGTAGTATAGCTTTATCAAGATATTAGAGATGACATTCAAGGATTTCTCAGCTTATAATTGTTCATTTGTTGTTGTTGTTTCTTACAACGTTTCCAAACAATAAAATTTCACGCGTTGACATAAAACCATTCAGTGCACTACTGTAGATTTATTCAACTTTTCATTACGCTAAATTCGAGTAGATTTAAGCTAGAGAGGGTTAGTAGAAACAAAACTTTTAGTTAATATTTAAAAGAGCTGTTTTTACAGGTAATCATTCGGTATAATTTATATTAAAAAATATACATTATATTTTATAATAATCATAAAGAACTTGAATATCTTTCCAGGAACAAATGCAGTGTTCTCAATCAACATAAGAGCCAGAAATGACCGAGTTAACGTGTCGACCTGTGTATCGGAATGTCCAAGGTATCAAATTGCGATGGGTGTTCTAATTTCTTGCTCTCTTTCTCTGGCTAGCAGTTCTAAGTTAGCAATGGATATAACTGAGCTTTGAAGTCTGTAATCTGAACGTTTAGTTTATGCATAACATTAAGTGGCTTTTAGATTTAAAATAGAGAATAATAAAAGATTCAATACAAAACTATATTAACTTGAAATAACCATGTTGTAGTAAACAGAGATGTGGAACAAAAAGTTTAAAATATATGTATTAGTGTTAGTGTGTCTCACATAATTATATTTTATATTAAGGTTGGAAACCACTCTGTTTTTATCACATAGTGAAGGTTAACAACATGGAAATGATTCTATTTTTAACAGATAGCAAAGGCTAACAACATAGAATCCATTCTGTTTTTACCACATAGTGAAGGTTAATAACATAGAATTCAAATTGTTTTACCAGGTATTGAAGGTTAACAACATAGAACCCATTCTTTTTACCAGATAGTGAAGGATAACAACATGGAACCCATTCTTTTTACCAGATAGTGAAGGATAACAACATAGAACCCATTCTTTTTACCAGATAGTGAAGGATAACAACATAGAACCCATTCTTTTTACCAGATAGTGAAGGATAACAACATAGAACCCATTCTTTTTACCAGATAGTGAAGGATAACAACATAGAACCCATTCTTTTTACCAGATAGTGAAGGTTAACAACATAGAACCCATTCTTTTTACCAGATAGTGAAGGTTAACAAAACATAATTCATTATGTTTTTATCACATAGCGAAGGTTAACAACATGAAATCCATTCTACTTTTAGAATATATGGAAGTTAAAAACATAGAAGTGTCTAAGGTTTAAAAAGTATTCAGAGAAACTCGAATACTCTAAAATAAACAAGTACCCGGTGTTTCATTTAATACTTGGGTTAAACGACCTCGTCAGAGACCTCTGGAGTAGCCATCATTTACTTGGTAATACTGACCTTGGAAAGAGTGCTCAACCATTAGAATCATCTATTGTTTTCCTGGCTAATCATTAACTGAACAGCAGGATTGACGTAAAGTCCCAAGTTTAAAAGTGTATTAAGCGTCAAGCGTCTTATCGCTAGCTAAACCTTGGAATTTTTCATTCGTGGTCCGTCACGCCAACCATTTGGTCACAATTGGCCACCTTATAAAAATAATCAAATTAGTCGTATCACACTTGACACGTGCATGAGAATGTTTATTTGTAATAAACCTATTGTCGAATTTTGTCTTTTGCTGGTTTGTTATACATATATAACTTTACGGTAGTTTTATGTAAATCACTGACGTATGAGGAAATTCAAACAAATAAGAGAATTACCTGCAAGTAATTAACTTGATAGGAAAACTTACCACTGGGTTGATACACGTGCAGATCACATGTTCATTTCAATTTTGTTACAATACACCAATTAAATGACAATATTTTGTGCATGAGTTGGTTTCAAGTACAAAACAAATGTCTCAAATTGGTTGTGAATATACATACATATGCACCATCCGAATACGGTCACTGTTCGTTGTACTTTACGATCTAATAAAGTAAAGGTGACAATTTGTCTGTATTCTAAAGTAAGATAGAGTAAGAATTCATATGGTCTCTAAAGTCGCCACAAATTTCTATAAATAGGTCTTAAAGTTACTTTAGTCATTTACTATAGAACGTTAACTTATTGAATTATGTCCTCATCCGAATTAATAAAAGAGAATTTTTTTTTAAAATTAAAGCTCCCTTATTCTCTCTAGTGATTCTAGAGTTCTTATAAGAGCTGTTGTTAAAACTATCTTGCGCTAATCAATCATTTTAATACACGTCAGCTGACGTTCGTTGTTACAGTCGTATAAGCAATGACGGCGCGTGGGTACAGCCCACAAACTTCTATACTGGAACAAACGAAGGTGAGCTGTCAAAAAATCAATTTGTCTTGGCATAAAACGGGTAACACGTATGTTTTGAACACTTAATATTACGAAGTATGGATCCACCGTTATACGCGTGAAATACGTCTTATAAGAAGAAAGATTATATGACGGACGCACACTGTAATATTGCCAAATGTAGTGTTTCAAACAAGAACAGCCGGAGGAAAGTTTATCATATATAACCGGCCCGGCATGGCCAGGTGGTTAAAGCACTCGACTCGTGACCCGAGGATCGCGGGTTCGATTCCCCGTCACGCCGAAAGAGTAGCCCAAGAGTTCGCGGTGGGTGATGATGATTAATTGCTTTTTTTACACTGCTAAATTAGGGACGGCTAGCGCAGATAGCCATCTTGTGGCTTTGCGCGAAATTCAAACTAAACCATTTACAGCTTTTATATGCAGTTGAAAGGTTACAAGTTAAATCACATCATTGATGAAATATACGTGATCCACGTCTCCATCAGGTTATGCATTAAACTAGTTCTGTGTTTCTATAATCAAAGTAGTAATACATACGAACAAACAGTTTCTCGGAAAACAAACGATTCCTTAGGCACATCTTCATTCACTCAATGTTTTTCCACGTGATTATGCGCACGTGTACCAGAGAAAGAACAATATTTTATCACGTATTTCATACAGCGAGTTGTCACAGCTATGTCTTCTGAAAAGAGTTTTATTGTCATTCTATCTTCTCTAATTAACGAAAGAATCCAACTCCATCCGTTGGATCTATGAAGGCGAACCATTTTATTGTACAAGACAACGATAACAAACCACATTTAATTAAATGTCATTTCATTTCAAGTTTCCAGGCGTAGACCAAACCAATTCGACACAACTGTCATACGGCACAGCTTTCCAAATACACGTCTCGTTTTACGAACGCAAATACAACTCACGTAATAAAAGAGTTTTTTTTCCTTGTTCAGCATGTTGAAACTCCTGAAGTGAGGAAGTGAGGTATTAATTCAGTTCTTGTTGATTAAATACGAAGCTGTATCCATAAGTTATCGTCGAGTTCAACCTAATCTTTTAGTTGTTTTACGTATATTAATGGGCCTGACATGGCCAAGGGTGTTAAGGCGTTCGACTCGTAATCCGCCCTCCCAGCCTTGGGGGCGTTATAATGTGACGGCCAATCCCACTATTCGTTGGTAAAAGAGTAGCCCAAGAGTTGACGGTGGGTGGTGATGACTAGCTGCCTTCCCTCTAGTCTTACACTGCTAAATTAGGGACGGCTAGCACAGATAGCCCTCGAGTAGCTTTGAGCGAAATTAAAAAAAAAAACACAACAAACGTATATTAATTACATGTTAAGATTGCAGTGAAAGATTCACTTAGAATCAATTATCTATCATTACATATTAAACTGTTTCTTCAGACTGGTAATAACAATTAAACATGTCTGCATTGTACGTTTAATAGATTGTTGTGAAGCGCGTAGCTACACGATGAACCATATGTATTGTGTTCATCACGGGTATCGAAGTCATATTTTTAAACGTTTTAAGCCCTCAGGTTCACTACCGAACCATTGGGAGATCTAGATTGTAAGAAGATTAAATTTTGTTATTTCATTATAGAGTAGAAGCAGATATTATTTCGTTAAGTTGGGATGCCGTGGAGGAAATGACATTTTTATGGAACCATTTCAAATATACTTATTTTATGATTTCTGAAAATCCTGGTGAAACACGACCAGTTCATAATAAACTTTCATTTTTGCCAATTCGAAGTCAGAAAACTCCCGCGATGATTAAACCGCCAAGTTCCGCACTCTTGAAGAGTGGAGTCTCGCCTGTCAGTCTGTGGTAAAGTCCAAAAGTATTACGACATTTAGCTTCCAATGATGTTTTTACGTTTCGCATTTGGTTTTTTCATAATGCATCAGCTTATATTTTGTTTCAAAGTATACTGAACTCGAAAGAGGATTTAAACTACGTGTTAGTGTAATAAAATGTTTAATATTTGTATATTACAGATTTATTTTCGTTTTACTAAATGGGAAAGTGAAAATATAATCTGTGACGTAAATCCTAACACATTCCCTGATTAGCCCCATCCTTTGCTATGTTTCATGTTTCTTGTGAAAACAGCTTATTAGCTTGGGTTAAATGAAAACATTCTGTGACGTAGAGATCTCGTGCATTCCCTGATTGGTCGTATTCTATACTATATTTTATGTATTTTTTTTTGTGACAACAGCTTACTAATTTGAGTTTACCGTTTACTAATAAAGCGCAGAAATGTTAAAATAATACAACTAATATTCACAGTTTATTTTTGTTTAAAATTTCAAGAGATATTTCACTGTTCGTAACGTTAAATAATATAAACGATTTTTCTACAATACATTAAAATTTTATGAAACATTAGATCGCGTCTGAAACGGTTTGATAACTACATCAGTGTCAGATATGAGTAAGAACGAATTGTCATCTCCAGCTGAGAAAGAAGTACAGGTCTGAATGTGCGTAGTTCATCAGATACGTCTAGAAGTCTCATCTGATGGGGCTTTTGACGAGTCGAGATAGACAATAATTAATCATTTGCCATTTCATTTAATCAGCGGAGGAACTCGAACGAGCATAATCAAATGGGGGGAAATGGAACGTTAAGAGACAACCCCGAGCTATCGGGTTCCGTAACTAAAAATTAACAAGGTTTTAAACTTCGTTGCTTAGGCTCGTGACGCACGTTGAGAGTGCATCTACCTAACATAAAAAAAATGTAACATCTATTTCTTCTCTGATTTATCAATGCAGCGTAATAGGGTTAAATATAAGTTTGTTTCAATAATAATCAAAGTTAAAAAAGTCATTGTTTAGGCAAAACCTACTATATCAGCTATTTTGGTGTTTAACCAAAACACTTTGTTTTAAATTTTATTTAAATATAAACGAGTAAATATGTAGCCTTTCTCAGGTTTTTCACAAGTTATACCTATAAATTACGCCCTTTCGTTATTGTTCCGTGATTGCAAACACCCTAAAGTTCCATATTTTGATTCTATGTATTACATAAAATCACAGGTCAGTCTAAAAAAATCTTGTCTGGAACAACAATGAATATTTATTTGCAACTAGTGAAAGCACCCGGTTGACAATGTGTGTATTCTGCACACATCTTAGCAGAAAAATATAATCTATATGTTTTGTTGCTAAGCAACATAGCATAAAAGCCATTGTTGGAACGCATTGTTACGTAAACGCACTGACTTTTCTATATTTTAGGTGTTATGTCAACGAACACTTCTTTCTTTTGGTTTTTCTTCCGCTAGCTTGCCTCACAAAAAGATGCGCTCGCGCGCACTCACTTGAATATGTAATAACAGCCAGGTGCACACCCTCAGGGTCAACAAAGAATGCGTGCAAAATATCAGGTTTCTGAGTTCTTTTCTGTTAGAGTTATGACGAACACATATGCATATACTCTCTTTTATAATTATAGAGTCGCCAAAATATCTGGCTTTGCTCGAGTATTTAGGTAGATACATTCTAGATGCCTCCGCCAGTGTGTGTATTCTAAACTCACTTTATCATAAACGTCCTGCCATGCTAAGAAGTATGATATAAAACCCATTGTTCGAATTTATTGTTACTAAAATGAACTGTCTTTTCTATATATTTCAAATTGTTATATTAGGTTTAGTTTATTTTGAATTTCGCGCATAGCTACACGAGGACTATCTGCGCTAGGCGTTCCTAGTTTAGCATTGTAAGGCTAGAATGAAGGCAGCTAGTCATCACCACCTACCACCAACTATGGGGCTACTCTTTTACAAACGAATAGCGGGATTAATCATCACATAATGCCCCCCACGACTGAAAGGGACAGCGTATTTGGTGCGACGGGGACTCGAACCCTCGACCCATAGATCACGAGTCGAGTGCCTTAACCACTTGGCTATGCCGGGCCAAGAAACACTTCTTTACATGTGGATTTTCGCTAGTTTGCTTCATTGAAAAGATGTACATGCGCATGCGCACACACAAACATTCATAGCTATCTGTTATTTCTATCAGTTATAAAACGAACCACTTCTTTTCTGTATGGCTTTTGTTAGCTTTTCTCATTAAGGAGATGCGCATACATATATAGGTGCAAAATTTAAGGTTTGTTGGTTATTTCTTTGTAGATTCCAGATGGTCAAACACACACACGCAGAAACACTCACGTATTGTGACTACCTCTTTTTATGTGTCTTTTTTTTTTGCTAGCTTGCTTCATTATCTATATTTGAGGGTCGCGGGTTGGGATCTCCGTCGTACCAAACATGTTCGTTCATTCAGCCGTGGGGGCGTTATAATGTGACGGTAAATCCCACTATTTGTTGGTAAAAGAGTGGTTGGTGATGAGTAGCTGCCTTCCCTCTAGTCTTACACTGCTAAATTAGGTACGGCTAGCGCAGATAGCCCTCATGTAGCTTTGCGCAAAATTCAAAAAAACAAACATTATCTATAATAATAAAATGACTTGTCTGTGTAACTGCCTTAACTCGAAGAAGAAAGAATCTAGAAACCAGAAATATTACACACATACTAAGTGGACTCTGTGGGTTTGCACCCGAATATTATTACTTATCAACGTGTGCGCGTGCGTGCGCGTCTTTTTGTGACGTAAGCAAGCAGAGTTTTGGACAGAACGAAATATACGACCGTCATAACTCTAGGAGCTAAAACGTGATACACCTGATACGTTAAAAGGGTATAGGCTATAATCGCTTGAAGTGATTCGTCTCATATAATAGAATGTGCTTGCTAGAAACCTGAAATTTCGCACTAATATTAAGTTGACCCTGAGGGTATGCATCTAGGTATTATTTATCAACCGCATGAGCATATTTTTGTGAGACAAACTTGCGAAAAACCACACAGAAAAGAAGTGGTTCCTTATATAACAGATCATAATATGTAGCATGTTGCTTAGCAATACAAATATAACTTAATATTGTCGTTAAGAAGCGATATACTGAAAGTATAAAATAAAATGTATAACCTAAAAATAATTAACAGGATATTTGTTGTTGTTTTAACTTAGAGGTTTCTTAATTAAAGAGGTTTGTCTTTAATATCTGTTTTTATTATTTACGTTAAAAATCGGAGCACAAGTCAGAAGAAAGGTTACCTTTATTAACAGGTCTCTTTCCGTAAAGGAACAAGAAAAGTATATAGATCATACTTTTATGGTAAAATTGGTTCAAAATACACACACTGACATAGTCTTCTAAAATAAGTCAATCTAATAACCCGAGCGAAGCTGGGTACTTTCGTTAGTAACTAATAAAACGTTATGTTAGTGCATGTGACTGTCATCATAACACAAAGAGAAAGGAACTTATAAACTTGAAATTTTGTGCCCTTGTTAAGTGAGCCACGACGTTGTGCACCTGGGTATTGTTACTTATCTTCTTTACGTGCGCGTGCGCATCTTGTTAATGAGATAAGTTAAGGAAAAACCGCATTGAAAAGAAGTGGTTCCTTATATTACAAATAGCAATCACACAAAAACAGGTATACACGTGCATGTCTGTGTGTATCCGACATAGCTCTAAGAGTAACAAATTTATGAAACTGAAATTTTACACCCATAATTAATAGACCCTTAGGATGTGCACCTGGGTATTTTTACTTATCTATGTGCACTTGCGCTTGTGCATCGTTTCCTGTGGTTAGAAAACGTAAAAAACAACGTGGAAAAAATTTGTGACCGTTATAGCAGAAAAACGAAATGGCAGACATCGAAGTATAGTTTTTGTTTGTTTGTTTGTTTGTTTTGGAATTTTGCACAAAGCTACTCGAGGGCTATCTGTGCTAGCCGTCCCTAATTTAGCAGTGTAAGACTAGAGGGAATGTAGCTAGTCATCACCACCCACTGCCAATTCTTGGGCTACTCTTTTACCAACGAATAGTGGGATTGACCGTAACATTATAACGCCCTCACGGCTGGGAGGGCGAGCATGTTTGGCGCGACGCGGATGCGAACCCGCGACCCTCGGATTACGAGTCGCACGCCTTAACGCGCTTGGCCATGCCGGGCCCTGAAGTATAGTCTGTGAAGGTTATAATCGCCAGAAGTGATTCGCATTACATTATCGAATGTGTTGGTTGTCATCATTAGAAATGATTATAAATACGTTCAAGACAAATTACGTATGAACTGAGATCGAACATTTCTGTCTCTTCTATTGTGTGAGGCCCGGCATGGCCTGGTGGTTAAGGCACTCGACTCGTAATCCGAGAGTCGCCTGTTCGCATCCGCGTCGCGCCAAACATGCTCGCCCTTTCAGCACTGGGGCTTTGTAATGGGACGGTCAATCCCACTAATCGTTGGCAAAAGAGTAGCCCAATAGTTGACGGTGGGTGGTGATGACTAGCTGCCTTCCCTTTAGTCTAGCGCAGATAGCCATCGCAGAAAACCATAACCAAACAGTTGTGTGAAACGTTGCTTAAGAAAAAACACACAAAATAATCAATAATAGTGAACCTTACGCATAATCTTGAAAAAAGATTAAGTTCAGATAAGTTCTCAGTCCCAGCTCATGCAACCACATGTGTATCTAATTATCGAGTCAATTTTGATTTCGGTTCACACATTCTAACCGATAATACAACGAAAGGAATTGTCAGTAAATACTTTATTATTGAGGACTGCATACATGTAAAGAAAGTTACGTGTGCTTATTAAAATAACGCACTCGGCCACAAAGTGTAGTCGTACAGAAATGATCAAAAGCCTCCACATAGTTAAAAGGTTCCTATAGATACATTACTGTATGCATCAGTGTTTGGCCAACCCTCTTTAGAGGAAAACAGAGAAACTGCTGGGTTTAGTTATGTTTTGGGGCCTACATTTTCAACTTACAAACATATTTTTATCAACTTACAAAAACATATTTTTACACATTTTATTAACTCACTAGCATATTTTTTACACTTTTTCAAGTCATATTTGTACATTTTTTATCAACTTACAAACATATTTTTTACACTTTTTACACCTAGTTTCATGGTTAATTATTCTACTTTCGTCATTATGATATTTGTTAGGAAATCTTCATAAAACATTATGAAGCAGTCTGTAGTGCATTTATGGGTTATTTTATCCATATTACTGGTAGGTGACAGTTTATTCATCAGTTATTATGTTCCGTCAGAATCATATATGAAATGAAGTACATAACGTCGTAAGTCAAAATCCAAGAAAACTGGTAATCGTTGTAATTCAGGGGCCTCTCAACAGGATACACTCGTTATCAATGGTGTTTTCAGCTGTAATCTCTCAACAGGATACACCCGTTATTAGTGATGTTTTCAGCTGTAACCTATCAACAGGATACACTCGTTATTAGTGATGTTTTCAGCTGTAACCTCTCAACAGGATACACCCGTTATTAGTGGTGCTTCCAGCTGTAACCTCTCAACAGGATACACTCATTATTAGTGGTGTTTTCAGCTGTAACCTATCAACAGGATACACTCGTTATTAGTGATGTTTTCAGCTGTAACCTATCAACAGGATACACCCGTTATTAGTGGTGTTTTCAGCTGTAATGTCTCACCAGGATACACCCGTTATTAGTGGTGTTTCCAGCTGTAACCTCTCAACAGGATACACCCGTTATTAGTGGTGTTTCCAGCTGTAACCTCTCAACAGGATACACCCGTTATTAGTGGTGCTTCCAGCTGTAACCTCTCAACAGGATACACCCGTTATTAGTGGTGTTTCCAGCTGTAACCTCTCAACAGGATACACCCGTTATTAGTGGTGTTTTCAGGGGTAATTCCATCTGTATCTCGCGAGTTCGTACTAGCTTGGGAAAAGTGGGTTATTGCTAAACTTACGTAATGAACTAATAATGCAAAATAATTTTCATGAGCGTAAGTGTGTTTTTGTGTTTTGTTATACCAAAGCAACATCGGGCTATCTGCTGTGTCCATCGAGAGGAATCGAACCGCTGATTTTAGCGTTGCAAATTCGAAGATTTACCGCTGTCTCACCGGGGGACGTCAGCGTAAGTAGTAATGATGAAAACTATTTTAAACACTATAAGCAGTAAACTTAACAGGCGTATTAAAAGTAAAAAAAACAAAAAAAACACAACAAATCTAACAGATAAGGAACAACCAGTTAAAAAGGAAAGTCAAATATGAGTCTTTCAGTGGTATTTGGTATTTCTGTTTTCATTAGACATATTTATAAAGTGTGTGATACACTACCTGTTTTCATTAGACATATTTATAAAGTGTGTGATACACTACCTGTTTTCATTAGACATATTTATAAAGTGTGTGATACGCTACCAGTCTTCAGTAGACATATTTATAAAGTGTGATACACTACCTGTTTTCATTAGACATATTTATAAAGTGTGTGATACACTACCTGTTTTCATTAGACATATTTATAAAGTGTGTGATACGCTACCTGTCTTCAGTAGACATATTTATAAAGTGTGTGATACACTACCTGTTTTCATTAGACATATTTATAAAGTGTGTGATACGCTACCTGTTTTCATTAGACATATTTATAAAGTGTGTGATACGCTACCTGTTTTCATTAGACATATTTATAAAGTGTATGATACACTACCTGTTTTCATTAGACATATTTATAAAGTGTGTGATACACTACCTGTTTTCATTAGACATATTTATAAAGTGTGTGATACGCTACCAGTCTTCAGTAGACATATTTATAAAGTGTGTGATACGCTACCTGTCTTCATTAGACATATTTATAAAGTGTGTGATACGCTACCTGTTTTCATTAGACATATTTATAAAGTGTGTGATACACTACGTGTCTTCATTAGACATATTTATAAAGTGTGTGATACCCTACGTGTTTTTATTAGACATATTTATAAAGTGTGTGATACGCTACCAGTCTTCATTAGACATATTTATAAAGTGTGTGATACGCTACCTGTCTTCATTACCTGTCTTCATTAGACATATTTATAAAGTGTGTGATACGCTACCTGTCTTCATTAGACATATTTATAAAGTGTGTGATACGCTACCTGTTTTCATTAGACATATTTATAAAGTGTGTGATACACTACGTGTCTTCATTAGACATATTTATAAAGTGTGTGATACCCTACCTGTTTTTATTAGACATATTTATAAAGTGTGTGATACCCTACCTGTTTTTATTAGACATATTTATAAAGTGTGTGATACACTACCAGTCTTCAGTAGACATATTTATAAAGTGTGTGATACCCTACCTGTTTTCATTAGACATATTTATAAAGTGTGTGATACACTACCTGTCTTCATTAGACATATTTGTAAAGTGTGTGATACCTACCTGTTTTCATTAGACATATTTATAAAGTGTGTGATACTACCTGTTTTCATTAGACATATTTATAAAGTGTGTGATACACTACCTGTTTTCATTAGACATATTTATAAAGTGTGTGATACGCTACCTGTTTTCATTAGACATATTTATAAAGTGTGTGATACACCTATTAGACATATTTATAAAGTGTGTGATACGCTACCTGTCTTCATTAGACATATTTATAAAGTGTGTGATACGCTACCTGTTTTCATTAGACATATTTATAAAGTGTGTGATACACTACCTGTCTTCATTAGACATATTTATAAAGTGTGTGTTTTCATTATATTTATAAAGTGTGTGATACACTACCTGTTTTCATTAGACATATTTATAAAGTGTGTGATACACTACCAGTCTTCATTAGACATATTTATAAAGTGTGTGATACCCTACCTGTTTTCATTAGACATATTTATAAAGTGTGTGATACACTACCTGTCTTCATTAGACATATTTATAAAGTGTGTGATACCCTACCTGTTTTCATTAGACATATTTATAAAGTGTGTGATACACTACCTGTCTTCATTAGACATATTTATAAAGTGTGTGATACGCTACCTGTCTTCATTAGACATATTTATAAAGTGTGTGATACGCTACCATATTTATAAAGTGTGTGATACTACCAGTCTTCATTAGACATATTTATAAAGTGTGTGATACGCTATTAGACATATTTATAAAGTGTGTGATACTGTCTTCATTAGACATATTTATAAAGTGTGTGATACGCTACCTGTTTTCATTAGACATATTTATAAAGTGTGTGATACACTACATATTTATAAAGTGTCTTACGCTATTAGACATATTTATAAAGTGTGTGATACACTACCTGTTTTTAAAGTGTGTGATTAGACATATTTATAAAGTGTGTGATACACTACCTGTCTTCATTAGACATATTTATAAAGTGTGTGATACCCTACCTGTTTTCATTAGACATATTTATAAAGTGTGTGATACACTACCTGTCTTCATTAGACATATTTATAAAGTGTGTGATACCCTACCTGTTTTCATTAGACATATTTATAAAGTGTGTGATACACTACCAGTCTTCATTAGACATATTTATAAAGTGTGTGATACACTACCTGTCTTCATTAGACATATTTATAAAGTGTGTGATACCCTACCTGTTTTCATTAGACATATTTATAAAGTGTGTGATACGCTACCAGTCTTCATTAGACATATTTATAAAGTGTGTGATACGCTACCTGTCTTCATTAGACATATTTATAAAGTGTGTGATACGCTACCTGTCTTCATTAGACATATTTATAAAGTGTGTGATACGCTACCTGTTTTCATTAGACATATTTATAAAGTGTGTGATACACTACGTGTCTTCATTAGACATATTTATAAAGTGTGTGATACCCTACCTGTTTTTATTAGACATATTTATAAAGTGTGTGATACCCTACCTGTTTTTATTAGACATATTTATAAAGTGTGTGATACACTACCAGTCTTCATTAGACATATTTATAAAGTGTGTGATACCCTACCTGTTTTCATTAGACATATTTATAAAGTGTGTAATACACTACCTGTCTTCATTAGACATATTTGTAAAGTGTGTGATACCCTACCTGTTTTCATTAGACATATTTATAAAGTGTGTGATACACTACCTGTTTTCATTAGACATATTTATAAAGTGTGTGATACGCTACCTGTCTTCATTAGACATATTTATAAAGTGTGTGATACGCTACCTGTCTTCATTAGACATATTTATAAAGTGTGTGATACGCTACCTGTCTTCATTAGACATATTTATAAAGTGTGTGATACGCTACCTGTTTTCATTAGACATATTTATAAAGTGTGTGATACACTACGTGTCTTCATTAGACATATTTATAAAGTGTGTGATACACTACCTGTTTTTATTAGACATATTTATAAGGTGTGTGATACACTACCAGTCTGCATTAGACATATTTATAAAGTGTGTGATACCCTACCTGTTTTCATTAGACATATTTATAAAGTGTGTAATACACTACCTGTCTTCATTAGACATATTTGTGAAGTGTGTGATACCCTACCTGTTTTCATTAGACATATTTATAAAGTGTGTGATACACTACGTGTCTTCATTAGACATATTTATAAAGTGTGTGATACCCTACCTGTCTTCATTAAACATATTTATAAAGTGTGTGATACCCTACCTGTTTTCATTAGACATATTTATAAAGTGTGTGATACGCTACCTGTCTTCATTAGACATATTTATAAAGTGTGTGATACGCTACCTGTCTTCATTAGACATATTTATAAAGTGTGTGATACGCTACCTGTTTTCATTAGACATATTTATAAAGTGTGTGATACACTACCTGTCTTCATTAGACATATTTATAAAGTGTGTGATACCCTACCTGTTTTCATTAGACATATTTATAAAGTGTGTGATACGCTACCTGTTTTCATTAGACATATTTATAAAGTGTGTGATACACTACCAGTCTTCATTAGACATATTTATAAAGTGTGTGATACCCTACCTGTTTTCATTAGACATATTTATAAAGTGTGTAATACACTACCTGTCTTCATTAGACATATTTGTAAAGTGTGTGATACCCTACCTGTTTTCATTAGACATATTTATAAAGTGTGTGATACACTACGTGTCTTCATTAGACATATTTATAAAGTGTGTGATACACTACCTGTCTTCATTAAACATATTTATAAAGTATGTGATACCCTACCTGTTTTCATTAGACATATTTATAAAGTGTGTGATACACTACGTGTCTTCATTAGACATATTTATAAAGTGTGTGATACGCTACCTGTCTTCATTAGACATATTTATAAAGTGTGTGATACGCTACCTGTTTTCATTAGACATATTTATAAAATGTGTGATACGCTACCTGTCTTCATTAGACATATTTATAAAATGTGTGATACGCTACCTGTCTTCATTAGACATACTTATAAAGTGTGTGATACGCTACCTGTCTTCATTACACATATTTATAAAGTGTGTGATACGCTACCTGTTTTCATTAGACATATTTATAAAGTGTGTGATACACTACCAGTTTTCATTAGACATATTTATGAAGTGTGTGATACGCTACCTGTTTTCATTAGACATATTTATAAAGTGTGTGATACGCTACCTGTTTTCATTAGACATATTTATAAAGTGTGTGATACGCTACCTGTCTTCATTAGACATATTTATAAAGTGTGTGATACACTACCTGTCTTCATTAGACATATTTATAAAGTGTGTGATACGCTACTTTGATTTCAATATTACAGATGATGTTCCTAGAATTTTGTCATCAAATCCATGCTAAAGTGAAAGCAAAAGTAAGATATATGTTTGCTTTTTTGTATTTCGCGCAAAGCTAACCGAGAGCTATCTGCGTTAGCCGTCCCTAGTTTAGGAGTCTACAACTAGAGAAAACCATTCTAACAAAGGAAAAATATTTTAGACAATAGAATATTTCGATCCTGCTATTTCAACATATGTTGTATTTGTTATTACACTCGAAAAGATTACTTCTCATATATATACGTATTATGTTTTGGATATGTGTGTATGTTATTATAAAACTCTTTATTCAGCAGGGATTTTATTCCATGTTCTGTATATTTTTATCACGGTATGTTACATATGTTTTTTTTTCTGAATAATTGTTGATAATTGTTTCATATGCCTTGTTTGGATAATTGTTCCATATACGACTATTCATGATAACTGTTCATAGACTTTCCGTATATTTATTTTTCCAGGGTACGTGCTGACATGTCTTTGGATCTCCTAGACCGTTTTTCAAGCGCATTGTCGATAGGCCTTTCATATATTATTTTAGGTTTACGGCTGACAGATATTCACGCCTTCTATCCCTGTTTTCAGGGTCTACCAAAACTAGTCACTAGGAAACTGCTACAAGAAAACATCATTATAATTTTTGTTTCTTTCACCGCACTTCTTCCTTCTGTTTTTTTTTTTTTTTCGATATCCTCATCACATCAATGAAGATGACCAAAACACATTTGTGTGAGTAACAGCGCAGAAGATTGTAACAATCATATTGCTCGGGAATCTTCCATCATCAAACTTGTATGTATTGACAAATGTCTCGCAAATTCTCGTCCCAAACCAGTCGTGATCTCGTGAGAAAACAAAGAACCATGAAATATTTTGACATCTTTTCAATGACATCTAGTTAAGAGTACAACATTTTCTTTTCCCGAATAAAACATTAAAAGCTATTGCCTCACGTTCACTCACTCATTTCTTTTTTCTGTACTTTGTCCTTCAACAGACAATTATTGATCTTTCTGGCAGTATTACTATTTTAATATTTCTTTCTTTCTGATCATTCGTGTGTTTTTTTTTTGTTCGTGGTGTTCTGCAGATTTGTTTTACGTTTATGTCAAGGGTAAGACTACTTTTATAACCTATACGTAATCTTTTCTCTTACTCTGAGCTTCCTTTATCATCTCTTATTCTTTTTTCTTTTATTTAAATGTCATTTTACGCTACGTTTTCCTATTCGCTCTAAGGCACCCTTTCGTATTGAAATCTTAGAACACTCTGTCTTCAGTGTGTGAAGATACGATATGTATTCATGAATATTTAAACAGGTCCTTCGTTTGTTTTCTAGCATCTTCAAGATACGTTGGAAGTTTATTTTTCGTGATATCGTTCTTGTCATATCTCTTTCTAAAGCAGCTCCAAATTTTACTGCATATATTTTTTAAAAATTCCTAGTTTAAAAGCTACTGTTGGATTTTACTCTGTTTGCAACGCATTTCAAGTGACATTTTGGTTCGCAAAACTCTCAACTGCAACGGGGTTTACATAATTCAAATGTTTTATCCGATACTAAATTCTATTACAGTTTAGTTCAAACTAGTACTTACTTTGTGTACGTACAGAGTAATATGATTTTATTTAAAACTAGCAGCTTGGTAAGCCATTGAAAACTCTAGTTAGAAATGGAACACAAATTATGTCCATACTTCACAAGTGATTCCAACAAGGTTCAACACCATTGGATTTCTTGGTATACCTGTTTGTTGTTCTCTTTTTCTTTTATTATTTTATCGAAACTGAAACTAGTTTGGTAAGGCTTGCAGTTTGTTTTACGTAGTTATCACAGAAGTGGACTGAAAATTAGTTATATACTAAGTGATATACATCACGATAAAACATCGCAGTTATTTATCAAATAAATAATTTAGGCTTGTTTATCAAGTCCTTTTTAAGATTTCCATGGCAACTGAGTAGAAGAATTGGTTGTCGTACTAAAAGCATATATTTTACTGACTCATAAAAGTGCAGGTTGTGGCGGCCAGCGGAATTAAGTTACAAATACTGATAGTAATTATAGTAGAGACAACACAGGTGGTGTTGTTATTTGTGGTGTTAAAAAATATGTTTCTCATAAAATTATTCTGTAAAGACAATATCTAACTGACTAGAGGCGTGTTGTAAAGTTGTCGAAATATAAACATAATAAAGCTCAATTTTATTTTGAGTGTCATCTCAATGTGTCTAGGCTTTAAGTTACACCAGTGTATTAAGGCTCTGAGATATACCAGAGTGACTAGGCTCTGAGATATATCATTGTGTTTTGGTTTTGAGATATACCAGCGTGTTTGAACTCAGTTTCCGAGTTATAAGTGTATCTGAGCTTTAAGTTACACTAGTGTATTTAGGCTCTAAACAGGATCTGGGTTATATGAGTGTATCTAGGTTGTCGGTGAAATTCAAGCTCCCAGTTATAAGTGTATCTAGGTTATAAATTACAGCAGTGAATTTGGTTCTAATTTATATGAACGTGAACATGTGTGACAAAGCTCTGAAATTCACCAGCTTGACTTGGCTCTAAGTTGTGTCATTGTATTTAGAGTAAATGTTAAGCCAACTAATCTGGGCTCTAAGTTACACCAGTGTATCGAAGCTATATATTACACCAGGTATTTAAACTATAAGTTATACCAGTTTATCGAAGCTATATATTACACCAGGTATTTAAACTATAAGTTATACCAGTGTATCGAAGTTATATATCACACCAGGTATTTAAACTATAAGTTATACCAGTGTATCGAAGTTATATATTACACCAGGTATTTAAACTATAAGTTATACCAGTGTATCGAAGTTATATATTACACCAGGTATTTAAACTATAAGTTATACCAGTGTATCGAAGTTATATATCACACCAGGTATTTAAACTATAAGTTATACCAGTTTATCGAAGCTATATATTACACCAGGTATTTAAACTATAAGTTACACCAGTGTATCGAAGTTATATATTACACCAGGTATTTAAACTATAAGTTATACCAGTTTATCGAAGCTATATATTACACCAGGTATTTAAACTATAAGTTATACCAGTGTATCGAAGTTATATATTACACCAGGTATTTAAACTATAAGTTATATAAAAAAACTGTGATCTAAAATGGAATGTAGTAAAAACTTATGAAACTTAACAGAAATGGCTTAATAGCGTATTTCATGTAAACTATTTTACAAAAACAAATACACTGAGTTAGATAGAGAATATATATCAAGAAGTACATAAACAACGTAAATAAAAGCGTTCCGTGTGTAGAGTAATAATACTTTACCTATCTACAAAAGATGCCGAGTTAATATTGTTGTAAGTTATCTATATTCTATTGTCACTTCCTCATTGTTGCTTATCCAAAACCAACAAAAAGTTTTATAAAATAAGTTACGTCTTAAACGTCGACAGCTGTCAAAGGATTGGAAACCTAAAATATGAGACAAAGGTATATTCAACTATTCGTGTTTCTCTCAATTTGTCCACTTCGGACTCAAAATCAAAGGCAAATTAGTTCCCGACAGGTCTATCGGTGGTACCATAACTCACCAGTGCGTTTGATTAGGCCTATGTGTGTTTACAAGTATTATAAATTCAGTTCATTATTAATGCAAGTAATTTAGATTTCTCATTTTGGAAAGTACTGTTTACTTTCAAAAGGGATGTATATTGTTTACGTCCAAACGAACAGCTGTTAGTTTTTCGTTTATAGCAGTTTACAAAGAGACCTCAATAGGTACGTAACTGAGGTGTTGATGACAAAAATTATGTGTTATTTATTACACACCATTTGTGTTTTGATGTAAGTATTGTTGTTGTGAGCAGTAATTTTGGTTTTGTTTAGAGACGAAACTTTGTGCAGTCTGTGTGTCATCCAACTTTGTCTTAACGTAAATTTTTTATCTACTATTGTTGTATATTTTCTTTATTTCGGTTATTTGATCTGTAAACATATAACCGGTATATGTGTAATCTCATTATAGTCTTACCGTAGATTTTGTCTGCTATTGTTTTGTATATTACATATTTTCTTTTTGAAAATTCTAAGATCTCTTGACGTATAACCGGTATGTTAAAACGTTGTAATACGTTTTTACCTAAATGTTTTAGCCGTAATAACTGTTTGTTTGTTTTGAACTTCGCACAAAGCTACACAAGGGCTATCTGCGCTAGCCGTCCCTAATTTAGCAGTGTAAGACTAGAGGGAAGGCAGCTAGTCATCACCACCCACCGCCAACTTTTGGGCTTCTCTTTTACCAACGAATAGTGGGATTGACCGTCACATTATAACGTCCACACGGCTGAAAGGGCGAGCATGTTTGGCGCGACGGGGATGCGAACCCGCGACCCTCAGATTACGAGTCGCACGCCTTGACACGCTTGGCCATGCCGAGCACCGAAATAACTAAGAACTTGGAAACGAAAGTATTCTAAACTAAAAGACTAAATAAAACAAACAACAATAAAAATAATAAATGACACCGAACAAAGGATATAAAGTTTCAATAGTAATTGTTGCATTTGACGAACGACCTACTAGTTAAAAGTTGACGGACCCATAATGCGTTCCGTCCTCTGAACATTTTTGATAAAGTAGCCTCGCTTTTGTGTTTTATCCCTTCGTGGATGTGTCTAAAAATCGAACTTGATGTACAACCTGTCTTAAGTACCTTCAGTTTTCTTAAGGTAAATATACGCTACAGGAATAGAATGTTTAGTTTGAGAAAAAACAGCATCACCTAAAAATGTATATATCCTCTTCGAAGCTGAGCTATCCATTCTTTGTGAATAGTTCGCGTGATTTGATATAGTCCAGGAAGATGCCTGAAATGAATTTCACTAAGACACGTTTTATCATGAAACTTTATGTACATTTCCTCTTTAAGCCTAATTCACTTTTTTACTCAATTTCAGATTCCAGAAGTTCGATAATTGCTTGTTTGTTTTGTTTTAGCAAAATCGCATTGGACTGTCTGGCGTTTCCACTTAGAGGGAACCAAGTCCAGAATTTTAACGTTGTAAACTCCTAAACTACCGCTGACAAATCGAGATAATAGAACAGGGAATGTTGAAGTTAGGTAGTTTGATTATTAACGAATCCTTACAGTTCATTATCGTGTTCCTGGTTTTTATCCTTCTACAAGAAAACAAGTAAAACTTTTACTTACCACTTGGGGAAACAAGTTTTCTGTTGAACAAATATTTTGTTAGAAACGGTTTGGTTTGAATTTCGCAGCAAACCTACAAGAGGGCTATCTGCGCTAGACGTTCTTAATTTAACATAGTAAGACAAGAAGGAAAGCAGTTAGTCATCACCACTCACCGCCAGCTCTTGGGCTACTCTTTTACCAACTAATAGTGAGATTGACCGACATTATAACGCCTCCGTACGGCTGAAATGGTAAGAAGTTTTGGTGAGAAGAAAATTCGAACCCATGACCCTCAGATTATGAGTCGAGCGCCCTAACCACGAGGCCACGCCGGGCCTCTACAAATGGTATGGACCTCTCACTTGTCTCGAAATATATTTGCATGAAGGTTTTGTTAGAAGTAGAAATGTTAAGTGACGTACCGTTTATCTTGTAAATATATAGAATAAAATCATTTCCAGGTTTTAACAATTGTAGGCGTTCGACTCGTAAGCTGAGAGTCGCGGGTTCGAACCCCGTCGCACTAAATATGATCGCCCTTTCAGCAGTGGATGCATTATAATGTGACGGTGAATCCCACTATTCGTTGGTAAAAGAGTAGCCTAAGAGTTGGCGGTGGGTGGTGATAACTAGCTGCCTTCCCTCTAGTCTTACACTGCTAAATTAGGGACAGCTAGCACAGATAGCCCTCGTGTGGCTTTGTGCGAAAATCAAAAACAAACAAACAAACTAACGTCTGTATTGAATGCTTGTCGATCTTTATAAAAATTTTCTATTTATCAATAACCTACTTTCATAGAATTTAAAACTTGGATTTTGTTTGTTGAATTTCTCGCGAAGCTAGTTGTTGGTTACCTGTTCTAGTCGTCCCTAATTTGGAGGTGATAGAATAGAAGGATGACAGGTAGTTATCATTACACATTGCCTACACTTCTGTTATTCTTCACGAATTAATACCAGAACTAATCATCACATTATAGTGCATATTCAGTGACGCAGATTGTGTCTCGGACTCCCTGCCCTCTCTCTTCCCTAGAGTGTTACTGAAAAGAAGCAATCGAAATATATGGGATTACCGTTAAAGGTCGTAGCAATTCCACTTTGAGCATTATTACTAACCATTTAAGGAACTTTGATATACAAATTTCCTCTAAGTAACATACAAAGTAACACTGGGTATAAATTTCCAAAACACGTGCCGAGTTAGAACGTAAAAATACATGAAGGAAAAAAAAGGAAAACATGAGATTAGCAAACAAAGAGGGTAATTCAAGGGTTTATTAAATACAGCAGAGAGTTCTTTAGGTTGTTTTTATCAAAATGATCTGGTTTATACTGTTCACAAAAGCAATTGCTTCATTGCAAATCTAGTGACAGCAAATAAACCATAACATGAAACTGATTTTCAGAGATAACAGAACGAAGAATTTAAGGATAAAGAAAATAATAGATCTGAGTGGGAGTGAACAATGACTTTGAATAACAACAGAAAATAACTTTAAGGAAGAAGAAAACAATGAAATGAAAGAACAACAGAAAATAACTTTAAGGAAAGACAGAACAATGACTTTGAAGAACAACAGAAAATAACTTTAAGGAAGAACAGAGCAATGACTTTGAAGAACAATAGAAAATAACTTTAAGGAAGAACAGAGCAATGACTTTGAAGAACAATAGAAAATAACTTTAAGGAAGGAAAGAACAATGACATGAAAGAACAACAGAAAATAAATTTAAGGAAGAACAGAACAATGACTTTAAAGAACAATAGAAAATAACTTTAAGGAAGAAAAGAACAATGACATGAAAGAACAACAGAAAATAACTTTAAGGAAGGACAGTACAATGACATGAAGGAACAAGAGAAAATAACTTTAAGGAAGGACAGAACAATGACTTTGAAGAACAACAGAAAATAACTTTAAGGAAGGAGAGAACAATGACATAAAAGAACAACAGAAAATAACTTTAAGGAAGGAGAGAACAATGACATAAAAGAACAACAGAAAATAACTTTAAGGAAGGAAAGAACAATGACATGAAAGAAAAACAGAAAATATATTTAAGGAAGGACAAAACAATGACTTTGAAGAACAACAGAAATAACCTTAAGGAAGGATAGAACAATGATTTTGAAGAACAACAAAAAATAACTTTATGGAACGACAGAACAGTGACTTTTGTTTTTTTTTGCTGTCACATATGATTGTCTTTTTCTCCTTTAAGCTATTACTTAAAACTTCTTGGCTAAAGAATGAACAGTACGCTGTCTTTAACATCTCGAATTTGACCATCGCCTTTAAATGTACGAATTCTAGTATATATTGACGGTTTTTCAGCAATCTATATCGTATATAAACAGGATTCTCAGCCTGTTTGTATCCTCAAATATCCGTTCGTTGTTTCTATTTTGTGAACGTAGCATGTCAATCTGGGTAGTGGAACTAAAAACAAACAAAAGAAATGTTACAATTACCTTTATTCAAGTTTTAACGAAATCCGAGTAAGGAACACCTTTTTTGTAGGATTTTATCTTTAAAATATTCTGCTAAAAAATCTCTTACCTTGTAAAGTAGTTTCGTTACTTAAAATTCCACCAAGTTTCCTTATAACAGTTGCTTGGGTAACGAGTTTCCAGTTTTGTATAAAATTTGTAGAGCAAAAATGCTATGGCGAAGGCAGTTTCCGTGTAGCTTCAAAAACCATGCTATAAATTTGCGAGAATCCGTAATGAACCTGTCACCTCGAGGCATGAGTTATCGACATTTGGAGCTTCACTGTGAGATGGTGCCGAGAGTATACATAAGCTTTCCAAGCTTAATACATGTAATATTCTGTATCTATTTGAGACCAGAGGAATAGCAGGAAATACCTGTGCTTTATGACAACAACAACGATTGTTAACCAACAGACAACACTTAGGCTTACAAAACTTTTGATAAATTAGAACCACAATAAAGCTTAATTAAGTGAATACTAAATTTCGGAGCACGTGTAAGTTGACGTTTGTTTGCTGTTTAATTTCGCGCAAAGCTTCTCGAGGGCTATCTGCGCTAGCCGTCCCTAATTTAGCAGTGTAAGACTAGAGGGAAGGCAGTTAGTCATCACCAGCCACCGCCAACTCTTGGACTACTCTTTTACCAACGAATAGTGGAATCGACCGTAACATTATAACGCTCCCACGGCTTGGAGGGCGAGCATGTTTGGTGTGACTGCGATTCGAACCCGCAATCCTCATATTACGAAGCGAGTGCCCTAACCACCTGGCAATGCCGGGGCCCTTTGTGAATGACTGAATTTGAAAAGAAATGTATAGAATTACGTAAGACATATAGGTCAATTAGCGAATACATGTATTCAAATAGACCTACACCAAATATGTCATAAGGAATTTCAAATCACCCTCTTATTCCCCTCCCCCAAAAAAAGGTCTGATCTGTAAAATATGACACACCCACTGGTCATTGGTCATCACATTTAAGGACAGTCTTTGAACTGTGTATCATATTAAAATAATTTGAAAGAATGCCCCAAGATTATAAGCCAGGTAACTCAGATAAAATAAATAAATAAATTTTAGTGTTATCTCTGACTCTGCTGAAAGAGAACATTGGAAGAATATTAGCACTGTATGATGTATCCACTGATAAAACATGAGCAGAGATCTCACAAAACAAATTTCTAACGTTTCAGAGTCCGACTGAGATCCCCAAATCATTTTTAAATTATGTTTTATAATACAGAACAGAAGATCCTACAGTTTGTTAGGTTAGGTTTTGTTTCGTACTGAGAGACTTTGAAATTGTAAAAAATATTTATATTTGATGTTTTTCCGGTCCATACAAACAACCAATACTGTGATACTTTTCCTTACTCTTTGTAAGCATAATATACGCTTAGTATTTCAAAACGAAGCATATTCAAACATTGCAAAAAGGACTGCTATAGCACGAGCTAAAACAACAACACGTGTTTATTAACACCGTGATGAAGGACTACTGCATGACGAGTTAAAACAACGACAACACGTGTGTATTAACACAGTAAAGGACTACTGCATCATGACTTAAAACAACAACACGTGTTTATTAGCACAGTAAAGAAGGACTACTGCATGACGAGTTAAAACAACAACACGTGTTTATTAGCACAGTAAAGAAGGACTACTGCTTCTACCAGTGCAGCACGAGCTAAAACAATGACAACACGCGTTTAATAGCTCGACACACCTACGTTGTCGTCATTAGAACAGAAAGGTCCGTTCGATTTGTCTGTTGATAGTCGAACAAGTGTGTAAGTTATACTCAAACCGTTACACTGAAGGTTTTCAAATAAATTTGTTTAAGTTGTCCAAAGTGAGCACGTATATATATTTAATTTGCTGACTTTATGTCATTCATATCAATGAATCAAAAGAAAGGATTATTCAATTAGACAATAATGACTACAAAAAGTTTATGCTTTTAACTGTGGCCCAGTGGCTCAGCGGTGTGTCTACGGACTTACAACGCTAAAAACCGGGTTTCGATACCTGTGGTGGGCAGGGCACAGATATCCGGTTGTGTAGCTTAATTCAAAACAACTTTTAACTGTGTGGAATTTCTTTCACATTTTAGTTCGACTAACAAACTCTTCTAGTATTGTTTACACTTAACATATGTACATATTATAGCATGAAGCTAATAATGTGTTCTTTTTATTTCTATAAAGAACTGCTATGGTTGGATACTCAATAACTTAGTCCTCAGTTGTTGTCGTCTCACGATGGCTCAGCGGACTTACACATTCATACAAAACTGGTTTCGATACACGTGATGGGCACAGTAAAGATAGTGTGTTTTGTTATGGCATTGCCACGTTAGGCTATCTTCTGAGTCCACCGAGGGCAATCGAACCCCTGATTTTGGCGTTATAAATTCGAAGACTTAGAGTACAGACAGTCCATTGTGTATCATTGCACTTAACCACAAACAAACAGTGTTATATTGTGAAATTAATAACCTCGCGTATCGAGAAATATGTAACGTTTGTCTGGTGAAAAACTAACCACAAACAAACAGTGTTATATTGTGAAATTAATAACCTCGCATATCAGGAAATACGTAACGTTTGTCTGGTGTAAAACTAAACACAAACAAACAGCGTTATATTGTGAAATTAATAACCTCGCGTATCGAGAAATATGTAACGTTTGTCTGGTGAAAAACTAATCCATTTACTCTGTTGAAATTCAATATTTATTGTGATAAAGAATCCTCTGAAATTTATATTTAAGGGATAAAAAATATCAAAAAACTATAATAAACACACTACTAAAATCATTTACGAGATTAATCTAAGAAAGCGTACAAGAAGTTTCTTAATATTTTTTTAAATATATTCAGTGTAATCGACTTTACTTTTCTTGGCAATTATAAGACTTTTTGTTAACTCCTTTCAGTTATGCGATGTGGGTAATGGTGTGAAATATTTCAAGTCATTCTCCAGGTGTTTTAGATTGTGAACGCAAAAAAAAAGGTTTTTGCTTGTTCTTATTATGGAATATTAAAAATACTTTATTAAGCAGCAATATTTCACGGTTTCATTTTTTTTTGTTAACAGTTAATTTGCAAAGTTTTCTGAATAAAGTAAAAGTTTTATATTACAATAGCTATTAGATCAATCCCTCATTTCGAAATGAGTATAAGATAAAATTATACTTCTGGTAGGGAATCACAACCACCTAAACATATTGTGTGTTAGGAGATATATCACTCTAGGCCTAGAATAGTGAGGAAAGGCCCGACATGGCCAGGTGGTTAAGATGCTCGACTCGTAATCTGAGAGTCGTGGGTTCGAGTCTTCATTACCAAGCATGTTCGCCCTTTCAGCAGTGGGAGCGTCATAATATGACGGTCAATCCCACTATTCATTGGTAAAATGGTAGCTCAAGAGTTGGCGGGGGTTGGTGATGACTAGCTGCCTTCCCTCTAGTCTTATACTGCTAAATTAGGGACGGCTAGCGCAGATAGCCCTCGTGTAGATTTGCGCGAAATTCAAAAACAAACAGTGAGGAAAACAGACGTTATCTTAAGTTAGGCTTGAACTAGTTGAGAAAATATAGTCACATGAAAATAAAGCTTGACTCACATATACTAATTAAATTATAATATTCAAAATACCGCGCTTGCTGAGAAATTTTTGCTTCCTAAATAATTCCATATTTCACTTAAAATTGTTCAGTTTCATTTAGAAATACTTCAGTCAAGTACATTAACTATAGCGAAGCACTGCCATCTGCTGTGAAAATGTGAAACAAAATTTATTATAGTATCATGTATAATATTAGAAACTTTTCCGTTGTACCCGACGTTTTGACTTAGAAACGACTAATGAATAACTCCAGTGTGATTAAAGTATTGTGGAAAATAAACGCAGCGTTAAATTAATCTGGAAGTATAAATATAGAATTATTAAAATGATTTCACATCAAAATACATTACTTTCGGTAACTACTTACAAAACTCAATTCTAGATTTGAGATTAACTCTCACAAACTCTAACACTCAAAACGCTATCGAAATCAGATTTTTAGCATTTTAAGTTCGCAGACGTTTCGTGTGCCACTGGGAGGCCGTTGATATATAATTTGTGTTTGTTTTTATTTTAGCATAGAGCTACACAATGGGTTATCTGATCTCTGCCTACTACGGGTATCGAAACCTGGTTTATAGTATTGTATTTCCAGATACCAACGCCCCCTAGTGGCACAGTGGTTTGTCTGTACAGTGTCGAATTATATAAACTTTTTAAATAAATTAACATTTTTATCAGAGTTTTTCTGAGACAGAATCGTTGCATCTGATTCACCAGGTGAATAATTTGGTTCCATAAGAAAGGGAAGACTCACTTACGAACGCTGTCTGTTAAGTGATAAGAAAGGTCTTATAACACTAAAAACCGGTTTGCGATACCCGTAGTGGGCATAGCACAGCTGGCGCTTTGTGTAGTTTTGTGCTTAACTAAAAACAAACCAAATAAGAAAGGACTTGCAGTCTCTTTATATGTTAATATATCAAAATTGAGAGGAGATAACAGTGGAAGTTTAGAAAACGATTACCGTTAAACTGCTGAGACAACACTGTTAATAGAGCGAGGATGTTGTCATAGTGACGGTTAATTTGCAGTCCAATTGACCGTATTATTAAGGGGAACTTGGTCAGTCTACGTTGCTTTATTCGGTAAAATAAGAGTAGCAATCTTTATATAACGTCCGGAATTCACGAAATTCAAGCAAAACTTTAGTGATAACATACGTGGACAAATTTTCGGTTATGTACCTATTAACATAAATGAGATAATATCCATACTGTTCCACACGTAGACGTAGATGCCCCTTTGAATCTAGCTGAAGGTTCTGAACATTTTTAATACATACCGTACAAACGCGCAAAAATAAGTTGAGAGACAAATGTTTATAATAAACCTCATTTCTTTGAAATACAACTGTAATGAGGTTTTATTGAAGACAAGGTATAAGAATATTATAATTCCACTGTAAAGGTCAGTGATTGAGCCACATTTGGGGTGTTGTATTGAACCTTGGACTCCTTACTTTTAGAAAGACATTGAAAAGGGTTCAGATTAGGGTTACTAAAATGGTACCTGGGATGAAAGAGTTGTCATATGAGGAGAAACTAAGATCCTTATAATTGGTTTCTCTTGAAAAAAGGAAAGTTAGAGGAGATCTCATTGAATTGTGGCCTGGCATGGCTGAGCGCGTTAGGCGTGCGAGTCGTAATCCGAGGGTCGCGGGTTCGTATCCCAGTCGCGCCAAACATGCTCGCCCTCCCAGCCGTGGGGGCGTTATAATGTGACGGTCAATCCCACTATTCGTTGGTAAAAGAGTAGCCCAAGAGTTGGCGGTGGGTGGTGATGACTAGCTGCCTTCCCTCTAGTCTTACACTGCTAAATTAGGGACGGCTAGCACAGATAGCCCTCGAGTAGCTTTGTGCGAAATTCAAAAACAAACATTGAATTGTTTAAAATTTTAAAAGGAATTAATAATGTTGATGGATCAACATTTTTCATACTTAACAACAAGAACTAGGAAACACTAATATAGAGTTAGGTAAGGTAGAAGCCGTTTTCAGCTAAGAAAGTTTTATTTTACAAATCGGGTGTTTGCATATAGAATAGGTTTTCTTCGGAAGAGACAATAAATTTGAGAGAGTTTAAAAGAAAACTTGATAGATATATGAATGATAATGATTGCCTTTTCATTTTATTTAATAGTTTTAGTTTGGCTAAGATGACTGGACAGCCGAGATGGACCAACAAGTCCCTTATTGTCACTAAACATGTTCAATTTATAATTTACCCCCTGTGTGACAACGGTATGTTTATGGACTTACAACATTAAAAACTTTGACCCGTGGAGAATCAGGCAGATAAACTAAGGTGACTTTCCTCCAAAACAAACAAACATCTATTTATATGGTCTACCACTGGGTAACCTTTCGAATTTAAAATATTACAATTCGAGGCTCAATTTCTCTCGGAGGACAAACGTTGTAATAATTAAAACATCTGTTCAGGTTTATAATCCAATTATTTTCATCTGATAAAGTAATTACTAGACAAAATGACGTGAAGAAACGAGAAATATTTTGAGGCTTTAAATAATGTTAACTTTAAATTATTTTCAAATAAATCAGAATATAACTGTTATGTGTTAGATCTAACACGTACCCTAAAACATTGCTAATGAATGTTGACTATCATAACTTCATTACCTTTGTATTGATGGAAAGGACAATGTTAGTCAAAATACGACAACAAAATAAAATGTAAACACAACTTGTAACTTTAGCGACACCTGGATACAGGCACCTGAACCATCTTGTAACCATAGTTACATTAGAAATAAGCACGCGAATCAACTTGTAACTATAGTAATACCTTTAGACAGGCACGTGAATCGATATAAGCACCTGAACCAACTTGTAACTCTAGCGACACTTGGATACAGGCACCTGAACCATCTTGTAACTCTAGCGACACTTGGATACAGGCACCTGAACCATCTTGTAACTCTAGCGACACTTGGATACAGGCACCTGAACCATCTTGTAACTCTAGCGACACTTGGATACAGGCACCTGAACCAACTTGTAACTCTAGCGACACTTGTATACAGGCACCTGAACCAACTTGCAACTCTAGCGACACTTGGATACAGGCACCTGAACCATCTTGTAACTCTAGCGACACTTGGATACAGGCACCTGAACCAACTTGCAACTCTAGCGACACTAGATACAGGCACCTGAACCAACTTGTAACTCTAGCGACACTTGGATACAGGCACCTGAACCATCTTGTAACTCTAGCAACACTTGGATACAGGCACCTGAATCAACTTGTAACTCTAGCGACACTTTGATACAGGCACCTGAACCATCTTGTAACTCTATCGACACTTGGATACAGGCACCTGAACCATCTTGTAACTCTAGCGACACTTGGATACAGGCACCTGAACCATCTTGTAACTCTAGCGCCACTTGGAGACAAGTACATGAATCAACTTGTAACTATAGTAACACCTTTAGACAAGCACGTGAACCAACTTGTAACTATAGTAACACCTTTAGACAAGCACGTGAACCAACTTGTAACTATAGCGACACCGGAAGATAAGCACGTATTACGTTGAAAAATATGGGAAGAACTAAAGTTTTTAATGGCTGAGAGAGAACCAGCTTTACCACTGTGTGTCAAGAAAAACATTTGTCTTTCAATAGTTTATGAAATACAGAAGAAAAATGAATAAAAGCAGCGTTTTTGAAATTCTGAGCTTGAAACTGAATAAAAACTCTTCCTTCAGTTTGTTGTTGTTACTAAACAAATCAGGAAATATAAATTGATTCAATAGTCCTTTACAGTACCTGACAGCGCAAATGTTTCAGCCATTATAAAATCATTCGTATAAAATAACACCCTTTCAATTCAATTCTACTCGTATAGTGAACGTTCTGATTAAACAAATTGAAATCTTTCAAATAATTTATTTTTTCGTTTAGTTCGTACACACATTTTTATTTAAACACCAATGAACAGATGGAACTTAAGAACTTACAAAAAAAATTCTCTAAAATATTATTGTGTAAGACATATAGTCTATAGAAGTGTTTATTGATGGATAATTTTTAGTTAAAATTAGTTATCAAAATGTGATTTGAGGTATAGGCCAATAACAGGATTTCTAATCAAGATTAGCGAATAATCTAAGAGTTCCTAATAAAGTTTAGCCAATAGTGTAGCGATACTGATGAAGATTGACCAATAAGCTGAAAGGTTTTCACAAAGATTAGCCAATAAGCTGAGATTGTAATCAAGGTTAGCCAATATGTACTCACGAGACGAAAACAGCGCTTGAAACAGATGACTGTTTTCTTATCTATCAAACTGTGTAGACGCCCTCCAGTTCTACTGGCCAGTGGCAAACTAAAGGACCCACAACGCTAAAATCCAATTCAACATGGTAGGCACAGCCGACAACACAATAAAGATTTGCTCTAAAACAAACGGAAAGTTTTAAGGGACAGTATATCACACCAGGAAACACGCCAATTTACTTATTTGTTTGAAATTAAACACCAAAAAAACTACAAAATAGGTTAACTGTTGTCTGCTCACCACGGGCATCGAAACCAGATTTCTAGCGTTGTAAATCCGCAGACAGGGTGCTGTGCCATTGGAGAACAAAACGCTCTAGTAAGTGGAAGCATCATTTACTATCCAGTGTTACATTCTTTAATTTATTATTATTTTTACTCTGCCACCATAGTAAGTACAAAGAACATGTGAAATTGATCCTGACAAAACACGTTTTCTACGGAACAGCCAATTTTTGTTTCATTTCTCGCTCTTTAGAGACTCGGCGACATTTAATGAATACCACATTAAAACCATGTTCACAAACAATAGTTCATTTATGATAGTTAGAATGAAATTACTTTAGCCAAGCAAATGTTGCAGAGATTGATTTGCGCACAACACGCAAAAGAAACTTCGGATTAATTGGAATATCGAGCAATCAGTAGAGATAGAGAAAACATTTGCATTTAAAGTAGGTATGGAAATTGTGTGATCTAATAACTTGCATTGTGTTTTTTCATCATGCCAAACAAAACTCACTGAACTTTAGTAGTTCTCATGTGTTTTTTAATTTAGTATTTTGTGTGTGATAATTTGAAGTTTCCTTTCGTATTTTTTAAATTTTAGGTTAATATTATATACTCTGTAAAAGTAACCTATTAGCTCTTTGAAGCGAGAATTTAGTGCTAATTTGATCGACTGAAATTAGCCACATCTTTTCAAACGTCTTATTGTACCAGATAGCAAAATATCAGAGATATAAGGATAACAGTAATATTCTCCATATAGTGAACGGTTTAAGAGATGAAGTAGCTGAAATACTCTACAGATAGTGAACGGTTTGAGAGATGAGGTAGCTGAAATACTCTACAGCTAGTGAAAGGCCGTATAGGTTTGTTTTGTTTTCGAATTTCGCGCAAAGCTACACGAGGGCTGTCTGCGCTAGCCATCCCTAATTTAGCAATGTAAGACTGGAGGGAAGGCAGCTAGTCATCACCATCTACCGCCAACTCTTGGGCTACTCTTTTACCAACGTTTAGTAGGATTGACTGTCACATTATAAAGCCTCCACGGCTGAAAGAGCGAGAATGTTTGGTGCGACAGGGATTCGAACCTGAGGCCCTCTGATTACGAGTCGAGCGCCCTAACCACCTGGCCAAGCCGGAGCCCTGGCCGGATAGGTAAGGAAAGATAAGGATAAAAGTGATATTAACCAACTAGTAGAGAATCAGAGGTATAAGGGGAAAAACAAAATTGAAGGATGAGGGAAATAATGAAAAGGTGCAGAGAAAATATCATCACTACGTTTCTCAGGTTTACCCAGAGATAAAGTTATGAATTATCTTTGATTTGCTCGTTAATCGATATATATATATTCAAAACACATTATAAAGTTGTCTGTCTCTTTTTTCAAAACGGGTTACCTCGCTATGAACTGAAGGATGAATCTCTACTGAACATTCTAAACGAGTTATGAACTGAATGATGAATCTCTACTGAACATTCTAAGCGAGTTATGAACTGAATGATGAATCTCTACTGAACATTCTAAGCGAGTTATGTACTGAAGGATGAATCTCTACTGAACATTCTAAACAAGTTATGAACTGAATGATGAATCTCTACAAACATTCTAAACAAGTTATGAACTGAATGATGAATCTCTACTAAACATTCTAAACAAGTTATGAACTGAATGATGAATCTCTACTGAACATTCTAAACAAGTTATGAACTGAATGATGAATCTCTACTGAACATTCTAAACGAGTTATGAACTGAAGGATGAATCTCTACTGAACATTCTAAACAAGTTATGAACTGAATGATGAATCTCTACTGAACATTCTAAACGAGTTATGAACTGAAGGATGAATCTCTACTGAACATTCTAAACGAGTTATGAACTGAATGATGAATCTCTACTGAACATTCTAAACGAGTTATGAACTGAATGATGAATCTCTACTGAACATTCTAAACGAGTTATGAACTGAATGATGAATCTCTACTGAACATTCTAAACGAGTTATGAACTGAATGATGAATCTCTACTGAACATTCTAAGCGAGTTATGAACTGAAGGATGAACCCCTACTGAACATTCTAAACAAGTTATGAACTGAGGGATGAATCTCTACTGAACATTCTAAGCGAGTTATGAACTGAAGAATGAATCTCTACTGAACATTCTAAACGAGTTATGAACTGAATGATGAATCTCTACTGGACATTCTAAACGAGTTATGAACTGAATGATGAATCTCTACTGAACATTCTAAACGAGTTATGAACTGAATGATGAATCTCTACTGAACATTCTAAGCGAGTTATGAACTGAAGGATGAACCCCTACTGAACATTCTAAACAAGTTATGAACTGAGGGATGAATCTCTACTGAACTTTATTTCAAAACTATTTAAATTTTCAAAAATATAATTTTTCTAGTCTTTTTCCACTTACGTTTGATGGCCAAAAGAAGGACAACCACTTACCATCTAAACAGCTGCTCAGTGGGTTACACCCTGACTGGTGAAAGTATGGAAAACTTTTAACGGCCATCCCGATTCGAACCTTGGGCCTTCCTTCCCGAAGTGCCACATAGACCACGACCCCTTTGATGGCATACATATCCCGTTTGAGTTTCAATTGAAAGCAAATAGAATATTATTCAGATTCGAGTGCTTGAAACCAAGGTTTAACAGAAGCAAACAGAAAGACTAGTTAACAATCATGCAAACTGATCGATACGCAAACCAGTCAGGCAGACAGACAGACAGCTAGACAGATTACTGTGTTAGAAAGAACAGCGCACTATTTTAAATGGGATACTAGGCACGTTAGCGTTTGAGCAACACCGTCTGTACATGGGTTTGACTTTTTCTGCGTTTTATCACAGCTATTTAGCAGAGGTTTGAAGAAGTGAACACAGATTTTTGGATTGACTTTATAAGACGTTTTACGGAATAAATTTTAAAGTGTAGGAAATCGCACAGAATATTCTCGATTTTTATTTCTCGTTGAGAGACAACTGAACCAAGATACTGTATTTGAGGACATCTTGGTGACGAACACAAGTATGGTTATTCGAGTATAGTGTTCGATCAATCTCACTAGTTATATGTATCAACCGCTACTCGCTTTTTTTTAAATAATTATATATAAAAATAGAAACCCGAGGAACTGCTGTACAGAGCTCTCATTAAATTACTTTAAACACACTATTTTGTATCCACTCTACAAGTGAGAAATGTTCAACTTCCAACATTGGAGTCCAAATTTAGCGATATACTCATGATTAACTTTGAGGCGTTTCGTAAATGTTTTATTTGATAGATTGAAATATAATATCAGCTTTAGATAATATTTGATGGATTTAAATACATTGTTAGCTTTAAATTAAAATAAAATTAGGAGAGACATCTTTCTAAGTTTCAAAGATTCTAAAATCTAGAGTCTGGAAAAGTGCGAAGAAAAGAGATGATAGACAGAATATTACGTAATGATAGATAGATTTTATCTGAGCTCATTCAACACTTACCTGACCCCCGTTAGTACAGTAAATCTACGGATTTACAACGCTAAAACCATGGGTTCGATTCCCCGCGGTAGGCTAAGCAGATAGCTCGATGTGGCTTTGCTATAAGAAAACACACATTCGACAGTTACCAAGCGATAAAAAATATCCTTTCTTCAAAAACCAAAGTTTCCCATGACCTAATTTATCTCTTTCTTGTGAAGAAGGACGTTCTATAAAATTGTCCAAAATAATTATTCTCTTTAACGTAATCGGAACTTTCGCTTATTTTGAGAATCTTAACTTTGGAACTTTTTTCCATTAATTTTTTTTTTGCTCCCCAGTGGCTCATCGGTGTGTCTGCAGACTTACAAAGCTAAAACTCTGGTTTCGATACCCGTGGTAGGCAGAGCACTGATAGCCCATTGTGCAGATTCGTGCTTAATTCAAAACAACAACAACAACTATTAAGTTTTTATATGTATGTGTAATGCGCATGCGCAAAATGTGATTGTTCTTATGTTATGATAAAAGCACTTTAAAATATGACATCTAACGACAAATTTTAACATTTCAAGACATAAAGCAAAAGTTTCGTTTAAAACACGTTCCGTTATAGTCTAAAATGGAAACTAATTCAGGCACCATTGTGGCCCGCTACAATTACCTCCCACGACCATATTCCACCTGTAATTGTTTTTACTTGTCGTTTGATTTTTGAAACGCTTGTTTCAGCTCAACACAAGCGTGACTTTTTATGTATTTTTACGCTTTGTTTGAGGATTAAGAGCCGAATAACAATCATTTCCGCTTTAGCGACTAACGCGCCATCTGTGTTAAAGACTGGAAACAAACACTCAAAAATAATTGACACTGTAAACAAAAGAAACTGGATTTATCTATTTATCAATCCATCCACCTATTTATCTACTTGAGAAGCGCATCAATAATCACAGGGTGTAGAAACTAAGTAAAAAAAATCTTGTATTTTTCACAACGAAAAGTAAAGGATTTAGGGTTGTCAGGTAACCGTGAGTTTTCACTATCTGTGTATTGGTAATACGTTTTTCTCAAAGGTGAAGTAACAGTAATATTACGGACTTACAACTCTAAAAGCAAGAGTTCGATTTATTACGGTTAACACAGTAGATAAATAGCCCGATGTTGCTTTGCTTTAAAACAAACAAACAAATCCCCAAACCTTTTTAAGATTAAGAAGTGTTACTGATAACTGTGGTTATAATGTTGAAGTACATGTAATTCATTGTTTATAACAATCGAATAAAAGTAGTTAATGGTAAGTAAATATATTACTCCATTAGACCTATAAACTAAATATAACTTCACTCATGAGAACGACTTTAGATCGAATCTATATTGATATTTAACGTGTTAATTGTGCGTCAAGTGTTAAGAACTTTGAACACATAAAAATCATTAAATCACCAGTCAGTTTATGAAAGTTAGATTTGAAGTGCTCATCTGGAACTACTGTAACGTATGAATATAATTTAATTAGAGTCATAAGCAAATGCAGTACCTGAGATGTTAACTATTTATTTCGCGATACGTCGATCACAAACAAGTTAGGTTTCTAATATGATATGCTCTTCAGTCTTCGTAAGAAATGACTCAAAGAGATGTAGCAGAATATTTTGAGATAATTCTTATTACAATACTTTAAAGTGTTTATACTTTGGGTTTTAAGTAACAACTTATAATTTATCAAGTATACTGCTATGCTTTTCAGCAATGTTGCTATTTATTTACATCAAACGAAGAACCGAATGATACGTTAAGGTGTGTGTGTGTGCTGCTGATTTTGTTGAAATCTTTAAAGAGTTATCGAATGCCTTCAAAGCTCAAAAAGTAAATCCATGTAATTCCTAAGCGCTGAGTTTTCCGTATTTAAAATATTAATTATTTTATTAAATGGGCTGGGAATTTCTAAAGCTGTCCCTTAAAAGTTGGATCTAAATATAAGAGTGAAAAAGGCTTAACTGGTAAGTTATTATCTAACAGTAATTAAGTTTTTAATGCACGAATATAAAACAAGACATTAGAAAGATTTAGCGTACGATCAAAAGCACATTAAACCATGCATGTAATTAATAAATACATTAAAAATTATGAACTATAGTTTTAAACTCTATTGATTTAACGTAGACTGCAGTGAAACCAATATACAGTTACTAAATGTGGACGACCTTATTGATGACGTAGCGAGGTTGGTAGTCAATTAACATTTAGATCACCTGCGTTCGAGGCTACATCGGAAAATAATAAGTTATGGAAATTTCGATTTGTATTATTTCTATTAATGGCATCATTTATTCGATATCGTAAAATAATCCTAGGGTTGTATAATGTGTCGAAACTTTACAGTAAATAGATGAAATAAGACATAAATTCAGAGGCTGCACAATGTACAGGGTAAGACAAAAACAAACACGTTTTGACCTATGTTTTAATTTTTTAAATATTACATTTATTTTGCTAAAAAAAGCCCTAATCAAGCCACAATTGCCTCATCGAAACATAAGTTGTATTAAACAGCAAGTAAACCCAGATGTTATTATTTACATTGCAAAAATAAAACAAGCATGGCTACAGAAATGAGCACATGATATGAGAAAATAGGCTGTGGGACTCGAGCCCAGGACCTCCGACTAACAGGACCATTGCTCTTCTACCAGTGAGATATCCAAGAAAATAATTCACTTCCATCAATATTCATTAATTGAAATAGGAAAATAATACGGGAAAATTAAGACGGATGTATTCATCCGTCAACGTAAAATATTGCTAATTATTCGCGCCTCACTGTGAATTTGGGGAAAAAAAGTTCGCATTCCTTTTCCACAAAAACGAGCCACATACTTTGTAGCAGGTCGTGCGTTGTTGGAGTAACAGTCAAATCCTTCTGTTCTATTATAGCGTAATCTAAAAGTTGGCGGCGTACAATGTTTGCCAGCTGCTTCCTCTCTATTGTTTCAGTTCAAAATTAGTACAGGATATCTCTGAAGGTTCTTGAATAGCTTTGTGTGAATTTCTTAAATAAACAATCAAATGAAAGAAATCCCAAACTTTAGAACATTGAAATGCCATTTAAAGCCGATTTTTTATTTGAAAAAACCCTTTTGTAGGTTTGTTTTCTTTGTCAATAAAATATATTCAACTATTGTTGTTTTGAATTAAGTACAAAGCTACACAATGGGCTATTTGTGCTCCGCCCACGACGGGTATCGAAACCAGTTTTAGCGTTGTAAGTCCGCAGACATACCGCTGAGCCACTGGGGGTGCGATATATTATATTGAACCAAAAAAAAACAACACAAACCTTAGAGAGCTACATTTCTTAGAAGAATAAATAATTACATTTATTACACACATCAAGTCTAATTAGAATTGGAACGTTTTTTTTTAAACGGTAAGATTTTGGTATTTTATTGAATGAATACAAATTAATTTGCGAAATATTTGTTCTTTAATTATATGCGAGATAAATACAATTATTTGTAGCATTACTCTACAGACGGCCCGAGATGGCCACGTTTTTAAGCCTAATCCGAGGTTCGCCGGTTCGATTCCCATTTAACACCAAACGTGCTTGGCTTTTCAGTCGTGGAGGCGTTCTAATGTGACGGTCATTCTTACTGTTCGTTGGTAAAAGAGTAACCCAAGAGTTGGCGGTGGGTGGTGATGACTAGCTGCCTTCCCTCCAGCGTTACACTGCCAAATTAGGGGCGGCTAGTACAGATAGCTCTCGTGTAGCTTTGCGAGAAAACTTTCGAGGCAAACCAAACCACTGCACAGCCAGCTTCTATGTAGAGCTCCAAATAATAATATATAGCAATAAAAATACTTATTTTTTAATACTGAATTACGTGCTTGGCTGTTCATGATTTATCATTAAAGTCCTTGTTAACTAAATCAACAAACGAAATACAGTTCTATAAATTATAGCAATGAGACCTAATATGTTGAGATCTAACAGAAAGTTGGTCTTTTCTCATTAGAGAAACCCTTGTTGAAGAAAGGTATGTCTACTAAAAATAGTGAAACTTGTAAGAGAAATGCTTTTGGAAAGTAATTTTAACTCATTCCAAATGAGAAACAAAGTATATTAATAACAGTTAAAGCCAATAACTATATTAATAACAATTAAAACCAATAACTCCATCATTTTAAGGATGTCGGTTTTATTCATCAGAGAAATTTTGGCTCATTTCTTTCAGAAACTGTTTCTCGTGTTTCATCACTCCGTAGTTTATCTGTTGTTAATGTTCCAAGTGTTTATTGGTTACTTTGAGCAAGGTTCCAAGTGTTTATTGGTTACTTTGAGCACATGTGTATACATTTGAATGTAACTCCTCACTGTAGTTTTCCAAACTAGAAATCATGTGATTATAGAATTACTCTATGATTATAATACATGATTCAAGTGCTGCTTGTCGTAGTTGAGTTACCTTTTCTTGTCTGGTTGTTTTTGAATTTCGCACAAAGTTACACGAGGTCTATCTACGCTGGCCGTTCCAAATTTACCATTGCGAAACTGAATGGTAGGTAGTTATTCGTCACCACCCACTGCCAACTATTGGGCTACTTTTTTACCAACTAACAGTGGACTAACCGTCACGTTATAATGCTCTCTCGGCTGAAAGGGCGAGCATGTTTGGTGTAACTGGGATTCGAAACCTCGACCTTCAGATTACAAGTCAAGCACCACTAATCGCGGGGCTGTAGCCGTTTCTGATTGGACTGGTCATTAGGCATGAAACAGTTTGGTTGTCAATTATCTCAGATCGCAGATTAATACGCTTGTAATTAACTACAAATCTGCTTAATGATCTGAGGCCGTACGTTACCATTATGATATTTAATCACACGTTTATTTAGCGGATTATTGGTCTGAGATCGTAGGTTTCTCTAGCTAATGGTCTTAAGTTATAGATTAGTAATTAATATCGAAAGATTTTTGTGTCAGTTACGTCATGAGGATAAAGTGAAGGAAGAATATTATGCTATTCTGGAAAATGAGCAGGTGTTTTATGAACTACGCAAAGAAACGTATTTAACATCTTACTTTTACATAATGTATGGATAATAAAACAGGTAAAAAGCGTTAGAGAAACAATATTAAAATAAATAAAAAAAAGGGCACATTAACAGCAAGGAAGCAAAGCAGACATCTTCAAACACTGTAACAAATTGGACTGGGAACCAAGTGTTATGTTTAGATAAACTATTTCCACAAAGCAGACATCTTGAAACACTGTAACAACTTGGACTGGGAACCAAGTGTTATGTTTAGATAAACTGTTTCCACAAAGCAGACATCTTGAAACACTGTAACAACTTGGACTGGGAACCAAGTGTTATGTTTAGATAAACTGTTTCCACAAAGCAGACATCTTGAAACACTGTAACAACTTGGACTGGGAACCAAGTGTTATGTTTAGATAAACTGTTTCCACAAAGCAGACATCTTGAAACACTGTAACAACTTGGACTGGGAACCAAGTGTTATGTTTAGATAAACTATTTCCACAAAGCAGACATCTTGAAACACTGTAACAACTTGGACTGGGAACCAAGTGTTATGTTTAGATAAACTGTTTCCACAAAGCAGACATCTTGAAACACTGTAACAACTTGGACTGGGAACCAAGTGTTATGTTTAGATAAACTGTTTCCACAAAGCAGACATCTTGAAACACTGTAACAACTTGGACTGGGAACCAAGTGTTATGTTTAGATAAACTGTTTCCACAAAGCAGACATCTTGAAACACTGTAACAACTTGGACTGGGAACCAAGTGTTATGTTTAGATAAACTGTTTCCACAAAGCAGACATCTTGAAACACTGTAACAACTTGGACTGGGAACCAAGTGTTATGTTTAGATAAACTATTTCCACAAAGCAGACATCTTGAAACACTGTAACAACTTGGACTGGGAACCAAGTGTTATGTTTAGATAAACTGTTTCCACAAAGCAGACATCTTGAAACACTGTAACAACTTGGACTGGGAACCAAGTGTTATGTTTAGATAAACTGTTTCCACAAAGCAGACATCTTGAAACACTGTAACAACTTGGACTGGGAACCAAGTTATGTTTAGATAAACTGTTTCCACAAAGCAGACATCTTGAAACACTGTAACAACTTGGACTGGAAACCAAGTGTTATGTTTAGATAAACTGTTTCCACAAAGCAGACATCTTGAAACACTGTAACAACTTGGACTGGGAACCAAGTGTTATGTTTAGATAAACTGTTTCCACAAAGCAGACATCTTGAAACACTGTAACAACTTGGACTGGGAACCAAGTGTTATGTTTAGATAAACTGTTTCCACAAAGCAGACATCTTGAAACACTGTAACAACTTGGACTGGAAACCAAGTGTTATGTTTAGATAAACTGTTTCCACAAAGCAGACATCTTGAAACACTGTAACAACTTGGACTGGAAACCAAGTGTTATGTTTAGATAAACTGTTTCCACAAAGCAGACATCTTGAAACACTGTAACAACTTGGACTGGGAACCAAGTGTTATGTTTAGATAAACTGTTTCCACAAAGCAGACATCTTGAAACACTGTAACAACTTGGACTGGAAACAAAGTGTTATGTTTAGATAAACTGTTTCCACAAAGCAGACATCTTGAAACACTGTAACAACTTGGACTGGAAACCAAGTGTTATGTTTAGATAAACTGTTTCCACAAAGCAGACATCTTGAAACACTGTAACAACTTGGACTGGAAACCAAGTGTTATGTTTAGAATAAACTGTTTCCACAAAGCAGACATCTTGAAACACTGTAACAACTTGGACTGGAAACCAAGTGTTATGTTTAGATAAACTGTTTCCACAAAGCAGACATCTTGAAACACTGTAACAACTTGGACTGGAAACCAAGTGTTATGTTTAGATAAACTATTTCCACAGTTATGATGTTTCTTTAAACTAAATATTTTCTCATTTTACCAAACAATTAAAAATACAAAACAAACAATTGGAAGGTTTTCAGGATTACATCAAGAACGATCACTAAACACGGTTTAAAAACAACAAATGGAAGGTATTCAGAATTACATCAAGAACTATCACTAAACACAGTTTAAAACAACAATAAATGGAAGGTATTCAGAATTACATCAAGAACTATCACTAAACACAGTTTAAAAACAACAATAAATGGAAGGTATTGAGGATTACATCAAGAACTATCACTAAAACACAGTTTAAAAACAACAATAAATGGAAGGTATTCAGAATTACATCAAGAACTATCACTAAACACAGTTTAAAAACGATAACAAATGGAAGGTATCTAGAATTACATCAAGAACTAACATTAAACACAGTTTAGAAAACGATAACAAGTGGAAGGTATTCAGGATTTCATCAAGAGCTAACATTAAACACAGTTTAAAAAAACAACAACAAATAAATGGTATTCAGGATTACATCAAGAGCTAATATTAAACAAAGTTTAAAAAAACAACAGCAATCAGTCTGACACCAATGACATCTAACCAAAGTATACCTAAGCTGGAATAATAATAAACATAACGGAGAACTAAGTAATACTACCAAGTAATACTACTAAATAATACTACCAAGTAATACTACTAAATAATACTACCAAGTAATACTACTAAATAATACTACCAAGTAATACTACTAAATAATACTACTAAATAATACTACCGTGTAATACTACCAAGTAATACTACTAAAATGTGTGCTGCCAAAGGTATTACTGCTTCAAATGTACTGCTGAAATAGTGCTGCCGTTATTGCTGCTGCCTAATGGTACTGAAATAGTGCTGCCAGGTAATGCTGCTAA
>NC_134829.1:50060931-50126295 GCF_004210375.1 Tachypleus tridentatus | reverse complement strand
TTTTATAATAAAAGGTAGAAACTAAACATTATGTTTGGTGAACACTCCTAATAACTGATAATTAACAGTAGAAAGTAAACTTTCTGTGTGATGAACACTCCTAGTAACTTATAATTAACAGTAGAAAGTAAACATTTTGTGTGTTGAACACTCCTACTAACTGATAATTAACAGTGGGAAGTAAACTTTCTGTCCGATTACCACTCCTAGTAACTTATAATTAACAGTAGAAAATAAACTTTTTGTGTGTTGAACACTCCTAATAACTGATAATTAATAGTAGAAAATAAACTTTCTGTGTGATAAACACTCCTAGTAACTTATGATTAACAGTAGAAAATAAACTTTTTGTGTGTTGAACACTCCCCTAGTAACTTATAATTAACATTAGGAAGTAAACTTTTTGCGTGATGAACACTCCTAGAAACTTATAATTAACAGTAGAAAGTAAACATTATGTGTGGTGAACACTCCAAATAATTGATAACTCACTGTAGAAAGTAAACTTTCTGTGTGATGAACACTCCTAGTAACTTATAATTAACAGTAGAAAGTAAACATTATGTGTGGTGGACACTCCTAATAACTTATAATATACAGTGGGAAGTAAACTTTCTGTGTGGTGAACACTCCTAGTAACTTATAATTAACAGAAGAGAGTAAACATTATGTGTGGTGGACACTCCTAATAACTTATAATTAACAGTGGGAAGTAAACTTTCTGTGCGATGAACACTTATAATTAACAGTAGAAAGTAAACATTCTGTGTGGTGAATACTCCTAATAATTGATAACTAACGGTAGAAAGTAAACTTTCTGTGTGATGAACACTCCTAGTAACTTATAATTAACAGTAGAAAGCAAACATTATGTGTGGTGAACACTCCTAGTAACTTATAATTAGCAGTAGAAAGTAAACATTATGTGTGGTGAACACTCCTAATAACTGTTAGTTAATAGTAGAAAGTAAACTTTCTGTGTGATGAACACTCCTAATAACTGATAATTAAGAGTAGAAAGTAAACTTTCTGTGTGATGAACACTCCTAGTAACTTATAATTAACAGTAGAAAGTAAACTTTCTGTGTGATGAACACCCTAGTAACTTATAATTAACAGTAGAAAGTAAACTTTCTGTGTGATGAACACTCCTAATAACTTATAATTAACAGTGGAAGTAAACTTTCTGTGTGATGAACACTCCTAGTAACTTTTAATTAACAGTAGAAAGTAAACTTTCTGTGTGATGAACACTCCTAGTAACTTATAATTAACAGTAGAAAGTAAACATTATGTGTGATGAACACTCCTAGTAACTTTTAATTAACAGTAGAAAGTAAACTTTCTGTGTGATGAACACTCCTAGTAACTTATAATTAACAGTAGAAAGTAAACATTATGTGTGATGGACACTCCTAATAACTTATAATTAACAGTGGGAAGTAAACTTTCTGTGTGATGAACACTTCTAGTAACTTATAATTAACAGTAAAAAGTAAACATTCTGTGTGGTGAATAATCCTAATAATTGATAACTAACGGTAGAAAGTAAACTTTCTGTGTGATGAACACTGCTAGTAACTTATAATTAACAGTAGAAAGTAAACATTATGTGTGATGAACACCCTAGTAACTTATAATTAGCAGTAGAAAGTAAACATTATGTGTGGTGAACACTCCTAGTAACTTATAATTAGCAGTAGAAAGTAAACATTATGTGTGGTGAACACTCCTAATAACTGATAATTAATAGTAGAAAGTAAACATTATGTGTGATGAACACTCCTAATAACTGATAATTAAGAGTAGAAAGTAAACTTTGTGTGTGATGAACACCCTAGTAACTTATAATTAACAGTAGAAAGAAAACATTATGTGTGATGAACACTCCTAGTAACTTTAATTAACAGTAGAAAGTAAACTTTCTGTGTGATGAACACCCTAGTAACTTATAATTAACAGTAGAAAGTAAACATTATGTGTGATGGACACCCTAATAACTTATAATTAACAGTGGGAAGTAAACTTTCTGTGTGATGAACACTTCTAGTAACTTATAATTAACAGTAGAAAGTAAACATTCTGTGTGGTGAATAATTCTAATAATTGATAACTAACGGTAGAAAGTAAACTTTCTGTGTGATGAACACTGCTAGTAACTTATAATTAACAGTAGAAAGTAAACATTATGTGTGATGAACACCCTAGTAACTTATAATTAGCAGTAGAAAGTAAACATTATGTGTGGTGAACACTCCTATTAACTTATAATTAGCAGTAGAAAGTAAACATTAGGTGTGGTGAACACTCCTAATAACTGATAATTAATAGTAGAAAGTAAACATTATGTGTCATGAACACCCTAATAACTGATAATTAAGAGTAGAAAGTAAACTTTGTGTGTGATGAACACTCCTAGTAACTTATAATTAACAGTAGAAAGAAAACATTATGTGTGGTGAACACTCCTAGTAACTTATAATTAGCAGTAGAAAGTAAACATTATGTGTGGTGAACACTCCTAATAACTGATAATTAATAGTAGAAAGTAAACCTTCTGTGTGATGAACACTCCTAATAACTGATAATTAAGAGTAGAAAGTAAACTTTCTGTGTGATGAACACCCTAGTAACTTATAATTAACAGTAGAAAGTAAACTTTCTGTGTGATAAACACTCCTAGTAACTTATAATTAACAGTAGAAAGTAAACATTATGTGTGATGAACACTCCTAGTAACTTATAATTAGCAGTAGAAAGTAAACATTATGTGTGGTGAACACTCCTAGTAACTTATAATTAGCAGTAGAAAGTAAACATTATGTGTGGTGAACACTCCTAATAACTGATAATTAAGAGTAGAAAGTAAACTTTGTGTGTGATGAACACTCCTAGTAACTTATAATTAACAGTAGAAAGAAAACATTATGTGTGGTGAACACTCCTAGTAACTTATAATTAGCAGTAGAAAGTAAACATTATGTGTGGTGAACACTCCTAATAACTGATAATTAATAGTAGAAAGTAAACCTTCTGTGTGATGAACACCCTAATAACTGATAATTAAGAGTAGAAAGTAAACTTTCTGTGTGATGAACACTCCTAGTAACTTATAATTAACAGTAGAAAGTAAACTTTCTGTGTGATAAACACTCCTAGTAACTTATAATTAACAGTAGAAAGTAAACATTATGTGTGGTGAACACCCTAATAACTGATAATTAATAGTAGAAAGTAATCTTTCTGTGTGGTGAACACTCCTAATAACTGATAAATAACAGTAGAAAGTAAACTTTCTGTGTGATGAACACTTCTAGTAACTTATAATTAACAGTAGAAAGTAAACTTTCTGTGTGAAGAACACTCCTAGTAACTTATAGTTAACAGTAGAAAGTAAACTTTCTGTGTGATGAACACTCCTAGTAACTTATAATTAACAGTAGAAAGTACACACTATGTGTGGTGTACACTCCTAATAACTGATAATTAATAGTAGAAAGTAAACTTTCTGTGTGATGAACACTCCTAATAACTTATAATTATTAGTGGCAAGTAAACTTTCTGTGTGATGAACACTGCTAGTAACTTATAATTAACAGTAGAAAGTAAACTTTCTATGTGATGAACACTCCTAATAACTGATAATTAAGAGTAGAAAGTAAACTTTCTGTGTGATGAACACTCCTACTAACTTATAATTAACAGTAGAAAGTAAACTTTCTGTGTGATGAACACTCCTAATAACTGATAATTAAGAGTAGAAAGTAAACTTTCTGTGTGATGAACACTCCTAGTAACTTATAATTAACAGAAGAGAGTAAACATTATGTGTGGTGGACACTCCTAATAACTTATAATTAACAGTGGGAAGTAAACTTTCTGTGCGATGAACACTTATAATTAACAGTAGAAAGTAAACATTCTGTGTGGTGAATACTCCTAATAATTGATAACTAACGGTAGAAAGTAAACTTTCTGTGTGATGAACACTCCTAGTAACTTATAATTAACAGTAGAAAGCAAACATTATGTGTGGTGAACACTCCTAGTAACTTATAATTAGCAGTAGAAAGTAAACATTATGTGTGGTGAACACTCCTAATAACTGTTAGTTAATAGTAGAAAGTAAACTTTCTGTGTGATGAACACTCCTAATAACTGATAATTAAGAGTAGAAAGTAAACTTTCTGTGTGATGAACACTCCTAGTAACTTATAATTAACAGTAGAAAGTAAACTTTCTGTGTGATGAACACTCCTAGTAACTTATAATTAACAGTAGAAAGTAAACTTTCTGTGTGATGAACACTCCTAATAACTTATAATTAACAGTGGGAAGTAAACTTTCTGTGTGATGAACACTCCTAGTAACTTTTAATTAACAGTAGAAAGTAAACTTTCTGTGTGATGAACACTCCTAGTAACTTATAATTAACAGTAGAAAGTAAACATTATGTGTGATGAACACTCCTAGTAACTTTTAATTAACAGTAGAAAGTAAACTTTCTGTGTGATGAACACCCTAGTAACTTATAATTAACAGTAGAAAGTAAACATTATGTGTGATGGACACTCCTAATAACTTATAATTAACAGTGGGAAGTAAACTTTCTGTGTGATGAACACTTCTAGTAACTTATAATTAACAGTAAAAAGTAAACATTCTGTGTGGTGAATAATCCTAATAATTGATAACTAACGGTAGAAAGTAAACTTTCTGTGTGATGAACACTGCTAGTAACTTATAATTAACAGTAGAAAGTAAACATTATGTGTGATGAACACTCCTAGTAACTTATAATTAGCAGTAGAAAGTAAACATTATGTGTGGTGAACACTCCTAGTAACTTATAATTAGCAGTAGAAAGTAAACATTATGTGTGGTGAACACTCCTAATAACTGATAATTAATAGTAGAAAGTAAACATTATGTGTGATGAACACTCCTAATAACTGATAATTAAGAGTAGAAAGTAAACTTTGTGTGTGATGAACACTCCTAGTAACTTATAATTAACAGTAGAAAGAAAACATTATGTGTGATGAACACCCTAGTAACTTTAATTAACAGTAGAAAGTAAACTTTCTGTGTGATGAACACTCCTAGTAACTTATAATTAACAGTAGAAAGTAAACATTATGTGTGATGGACACTCCTAATAACTTATAATTAACAGTGGAAGTAAACTTTCTGTGTGATGAACACTTCTAGTAACTTATAATTAACAGTAGAAAGTAAACATTCTGTGTGGTGAATAATTCTAATAATTGATAACTAACGGTAGAAAGTAAACTTTCTGTGTGATGAACACTGCTAGTAACTTATAATTAACAGTAGAAAGTAAACATTATGTGTGATGAACACTCCTAGTAACTTATAATTAGCAGTAGAAAGTAAACATTATGTGTGGTGAACACTCCTATTAACTTATAATTAGCAGTAGAAAGTAAACATTAGGTGTGGTGAACACTCCTAATAACTGATAATTAATAGTAGAAAGTAAACATTATGTGTCATGAACACTCCTAATAACTGATAATTAAGAGTAGAAAGTAAACTTTGTGTGTGATGAACACTCCTAGTAACTTATAATTAACAGTAGAAAGAAAACATTATGTGTGGTGAACACTCCTAGTAACTTATAATTAGCAGTAGAAAGTAAACATTATGTGTGGTGAACACTCCTAATAACTGATAATTAATAGTAGAAAGTAAACCTTCTGTGTGATGAACACTCCTAATAACTGATAATTAAGAGTAGAAAGTAAACTTTCTGTGTGATGAACACTCCTAGTAACTTATAATTAACAGTAGAAAGTAAACTTTCTGTGTGATAAACACTCCTAGTAACTTATAATTAACAGTAGAAAGTAAACATTATGTGTGATGAACACTCCTAGTAACTTATAATTAGCAGTAGAAAGTAAACATTATGTGTGGTGAACACTCCTAGTAACTTATAATTAGCAGTAGAAAGTAAACATTATGTGTGGTGAACACTCCTAATAACTGATAATTAAGAGTAGAAAGTAAACTTTGTGTGTGATGAACACTCCTAGTAACTTATAATTAACAGTAGAAAGAAAACATTATGTGTGGTGAACACTCCTAGTAACTTATAATTAGCAGTAGAAAGTAAACATTATGTGTGGTGAACACTCCTAATAACTGATAATTAATAGTAGAAAGTAAACCTTCTGTGTGATGAACACTCCTAATAACTGATAATTAAGAGTAGAAAGTAAACTTTCTGTGTGATGAACACTCCTAGTAACTTATAATTAACAGTAGAAAGTAAACTTTCTGTGTGATAAACACTCCTAGTAACTTATAATTAACAGTAGAAAGTAAACATTATGTGTGGTGAACACTCCTAATAACTGATAATTAATAGTAGAAAGTAATCTTTCTGTGTGGTGAACACTCCTAATAACTGATAAATAACAGTAGAAAGTAAACTTTCTGTGTGATGAACACTTCTAGTAACTTATAATTAACAGTAGAAAGTAAACTTTCTGTGTGAAGAACACTCCTAGTAACTTATAGTTAACAGTAGAAAGTAAACTTTCTGTGTGATGAACACTCCTAGTAACTTATAATTAACAGTAGAAAGTACACACTATGTGTGGTGTACACTCCTAATAACTGATAATTAATAGTAGAAAGTAAACTTTCTGTGTGATGAACACTCCTAATAACTTATAATTATTAGTGGCAAGTAAACTTTCTGTGTGATGAACACTGCTAGTAACTTATAATTAACAGTAGAAAGTAAACTTTCTATGTGATGAACACTCCTAATAACTGATAATTAAGAGTAGAAAGTAAACTTTCTGTGTGATGAACACTCCTACTAACTTATAATTAACAGTAGAAAGTAAACTTTCTGTGTGATGAACACTCCTAATAACTGATAATTAAGAGTAGAAAGTAAACTTTCTGTGTGATGAACACTCCTAGTAACTTATAATTAACAGTAGAAAGTAAACATTATGTGTGGTGAACACTCTAATAACTGATAATTAATAGTAGAAAGTAATCGTTCTGTGTGGTGAACACTCCTAATAACTGATAATTAACAGTAGAAAGTAAACTTTCTGTGTGATGAACACTCCAAGTAACTTTAATTAACAGTAGAAAGTAAACTTTCTGTGTGATGAACACTCCTAGTAACTTATAATTAACAGTAGAAAGTAAACATTATGTGTGATGGACACTCCTAATAACTTATAATTAACAGTAGAAAGTAAACTTTCTGTGTGATGAACACCCTAATAACTGATAATTAAGAGTAGAAAGTAAACTTTCTGTGTGATGAACACTCCTAGTAACTTATAATTAACAGTAGAAAGTAAACTTTCTGTGTGATGAACACCCTAGTAACTTATAATTAACAGTAGAAAGTAAACTTTCTGTGTGATGAACACTCCTAATAACTTATAATTAACAGTGGAAGTAAACTTTCTGTGTGATGAACACTCTAGTAACTTTAATTAACAGTAGAAAATAAACTTTCTGTGTGATGAACACTCCTAGTAACTTATAATTAACAGTAGAAAGTAAACATTCTGTGTGATGAACACTCCTAGTAACTTATAATTAACAGTAGAAAGTAAACATTATGTGTGATGGACAGTCCTAATAACTTATAATTAACAGTGGGAAGTAAACTTTCTGTGTGATGAACACTTCTAGTAACTTATAATTAACAGTAGAAAGTAAACATTCTGTGTGGTGAATAATCCTAATAATTGATAACTAACGGTAGAAAGTAAACTTTCTGTGTGATGAACACTGCTAGTAACTTATAATTAACAGTAGAAAGTAAACATTATGTGTGATGAACACTCCTAGTAACTTATAATTAGCAGTAGAAAGTAAACATTATGTGTGGTGAACACTCCTAGTAACTTATAATTAGCAGTAGAAAGTAAACATTATGTGTGGTGAACACTCCTAATAACTGATAATTAATAGTAGAAAGTAAACATTATGTGTGATGAACACTCCTAATAACTGATAATTAAGAGTAGAAAGTAAACTTTGTGTGTGATGAACACTCCTAGTAACTTATAATTAACAGTAGAAAGAAAACATTATGTGTGATGAACACTCCTAGTAACTTTTAATTAACACTAGAAAGTAAACTTTCTGTGTGATGAACACTCCTAGTAACTTATAATTAACAGTAGAAAGTAAACATTATGTGTGATGGACACTCCTAATAACTTATAATTAACAGTGGGAAGTAAACTTTCTGTGTGATGAACACTTCTAGTAACTTATAATTAACAGTAGAAAGTAAACATTCTGTGTGGTGAATAATTCTAATAATTGATAACTAACGGTAGAAAGTAAACTTTCTGTGTGATGAACACTGCTAGTAACTTATAATTAACAGTAGAAAGTAAACATTATGTGTGATGAACACTCCTAGTAACTTATAATTAGCAGTAGAAAGTAAACATTATGTGTGGTGAACACTCCTATTAACTTATAATTAGCAGTAGAAAGTAAACATTAGGTGTGGTGAACACTCCTAATAACTGATAATTAATAGTAGAAAGTAAACATTATGTGTCATGAACACTCCTAATAACTGATAATTAAGAGTAGAAAGTAAACTTTGTGTGTGATGAACACTCCTAGTAACTTATAATTAACAGTAGAAAGAAAACATTATGTGTGGTGAACACTCCTAGTAACTTATAATTAGCAGTAGAAAGTAAACATTATGTGTGGTGAACACTCCTAATAACTGATAATTAATAGTAGAAAGTAAACCTTCTGTGTGATGAACACTCCTAATAACTGATAATTAAGAGTAGAAAGTAAACTTTCTGTGTGATGAACACTCCTAGTAACTTATAATTAACAGTAGAAAGTAAACTTTCTGTGTGATAAACACTCCTAGTAACTTATAATTAACAGTAGAAAGTAAACATTATGTGTGGTGAACACTCCTAATAACTGATAATTAATAGTAGAAAGTAATCTTTCTGTGTGGTGAACACTCCTAATAACTGATAAATAACAGTAGAAAGTAAACTTTCTGTGTGATGAACACTTCTAGTAACTTATAATTAACAGTAGAAAGTAAACTTTCTGTGTGAAGAACACTCCTAGTAACTTATAGTTAACAGTAGAAAGTAAACTTTCTGTGTGATGAACACTCCTAGTAACTTATAATTAACAGTAGAAAGTACACACTATGTGTGGTGAACACCCTAATAACTGATAATTAATAGTAGAAAGTAAACTTTCTGTGTGATGAACACTCTAATAACTTATAATTATTAGTGGAAGTAAACTTTCTGTGTGATGAACACTGCTAGTAACTTATAATTAACAGTAGAAAGTAAACTTTCTGTGTGATGAACACTCCTAATAACTGATAATTAAGAGTAGAAAGTAAACTTTCTGTGTGATGAACACTCCTACTAACTTATAATTAACAGTAGAAAGTAAACTTTCTGTGTGATGAACACTCCTAATAACTGATAATTAAGAGTAGAAAGTAAACTTTCTGTGTGATGAACACTCCTAGTAACTTATAATTAACAGTAGAAAGTAAACATTATGTGTGGTGAACACTCCTAATAACTGATAATTAATAGTAGAAAGTAATCGTTCTGTGTGGTGAACACTCCTAATAACTGATAATTAACAGTAGAAAGTAAACTTTCTGTGTGATGAACACTCCTAGTAACTTTTAATTAACAGTAGAAAGTAAACTTTCTGTGTGATGAACACTCCTAGTAACTTATAATTAACAGTAGAAAGTAAACATTATGTGTGATGGACACTCCTAATAACTTATAATTAACAGTAGAAAGTAAACTTTCTGTGTGATGAACACTCCTAATAACTGATAATTAAGAGTAGAAAGTAAACTTTCTGTGTGATGAACACTCCTAGTAACTTATAATTAACAGTAGAAAGTAAACTTTCTGTGTGATGAACACTCCTAGTAACTTATAATTAACAGTAGAAAGTAAACTTTCTGTGTGATGAACACTCCTAATAACTTATAATTAACAGTGGGAAGTAAACTTTCTGTGTGATGAACACTCCTAGTAACTTTTAATTAACAGTAGAAAATAAACTTTCTGTGTGATGAACACTCCTAGTAACTTATAATTAACAGTAGAAAGTAAACATTCTGTGTGATGAACACTCCTAGTAACTTATAATTAACAGTAGAAAGTAAACATTATGTGTGATGGACACTCCTAATAACTTATAATTAACAGTGGGAAGTAAACTTTCTGTGTGATGAACACTTCTAGTAACTTATAATTAACAGTAGAAAGTAAACATTCTGTGTGGTGAATAATCCTAATAATTGATAACTAACGGTAGAAAGTAAACTTTCTGTGTGATGAACACTGCTAGTAACTTATAATTAACAGTAGAAAGTAAACATTATGTGTGATGAACACTCCTAGTAACTTATAATTAGTAGTAGAAAGTAAACATTATGTGTGGTGAACACTCCTAGTAACTTATAATTAGCAGTAGAAAGTAAACATTATGTGTGGTGAACACTCCTAATAACTGATAATTAATAGTAGAAAGTAAACATTATGTGTGATGAACACTCCTAATAACTGATAATTAAGAGTAGAAAGTAAACTTTGTGTGTGATGAACACTCCTAGTAACTTATAATTAACAGTAGAAAGAAAACATTATGTGTGATGAACACTCCTAGTAACTTTTAATTAACAGTAGAAAGTAAACTTTCTGTGTGATGAACACTCCTAGTAACTTATAATTAACAGTAGAAAGTAAACATTATGTGTGATGGACACTCCTAATAACTTATAATTAACAGTGGAAAGTAAACTTTCTGTGTGATGAACACTTCTAGTAACTTATAATTAACAGTAGAAAGTAAACATTCTGTGTGGTGAATAATTCTAATAATTGATAACTAACGGTAGAAAGTAAACTTTCTGTGTGATGAACACTGCTAGTAACTTATAATTAACAGTAGAAAGTAAACATTATGTGTGATGAACACTCCTAGTAACTTATAATTAGCAGTAGAAAGTAAACATTATGTGTGGTGAACACTCCTATTAACTTATAATTAGCAGTAGAAAGTAAACATTATGTGTGGTGAACACTCCTAATAACTGATAATTAATAGTAGAAAGTAAACATTATGTGTCATGAACACTCCTAATAACTGATAATTAAGAGTAGAAAGTAAACTTTGTGTGTGATGAACACTCCTAGTAACTTATAATTAACAGTAGAAAGAAAACATTATGTGTGGTGAACACTCCTAGTAACTTATAATTAGCAGTAGAAAGTAAACATTATGTGTGGTGTACACCCTAATAACTGATAATTAATAGTAGAAAGTAAACTTTCTGTGTGATGAACACTCCTAATAACTTATAATTATTAGTGGGAAGTAAACTTTCTGTGTGATGAACACTGCTAGTAACTTATAATTAACAGTAGAAAGTAAACTTTCTATGTGATGAACACTCCTAATAACTGATAATTAAGAGTAGAAAGTAAACTTTCTGTGTGATGAACACTCCTACTAACTTATAATTAACAGTAGAAAGTAAACTTTCTGTGTGATGAACACCCTAATAACTGATAATTAAGAGTAGAAAGTAAACTTTCTGTGTGATGAACACTCCTAGTAACTTATAATTAACAGTAGAAAGTAAACATTATGTGTGGTGAACACTCCTAATAACTGATAATTAATAGTAGAAAGTAATCGTTCTGTGTGGTGAACACTCCTAATAACTGATAATTAACAGTAGAAAGTAAACTTTCTGTGTGATGAACACTCCTAGTAACTTTTAATTAACAGTAGAAAGTAAACTTTCTGTGTGATGAACACTCCTAGTAACTTATAATTAACAGTAGAAAGTAAACATTATGTGTGATGGACACTCCTAATAACTTATAATTAACAGTAGAAAGTAAACTTTCTGTGTGATGAACACTCCTAATAACTGATAATTAAGAGTAGAAAGTAAACTTTCTGTGTGATGAACACTCCTAGTAACTTATAATTAACAGTAGAAAGTAATCTTTCTGTGTGATGAACACTCCTAGTAACTTATAACTAACGGTAGAAAGTAAACTTTCTGTGTGATGAACACTGCTAGTAACTTATAATTAACAGTAGAAAGTAAACATTATGTGTGATGAACACTCCTAGTAACTTATAATTAGCAGTAGAAAGTAAACATTATGTGTGGTGAACACTCCTAGTAACTTATAATTAGCAGTAGAAAGTAAACATTATGTGTGGTGAACACTCCTAATAACTGATAATTAATAGTAGAAAGTAAACATTATGTGTGATGAACACTCCTAATAACTGATAATTAAGAGTAGAAAGTAAACTTTGTGTGTGATGAACACTCCTAGTAACTTATAATTAACAGTAGAAAGAAAACATTATGTGTGATGAACACTCCTAGTAACTTTTAATTAACAGTAGAAAGTAAACTTTCTGTGTGATGAACACTCCTAGTAACTTATAATTAACAGTAGAAAGTAAACATTATGTGTGATGGACACTCCTAATAACTTATAATTAACAGTGGAAGTAAACTTTCTGTGTGATGAACACTTCTAGTAACTTATAATTAACAGTAGAAAGTAAACATTCTGTGTGGTGAATAATTCTAATAATTGATAACTAACGGTAGAAAGTAAACTTTCTGTGTGATGAACACTGCTACTAACTTATAATTAACAGTAGAAAGTAAACATTATGTGTGATGAACACTCCTAGTAACTTATAATTAGCAGTAGAAAGTAAACATTATGTGTGGTGAACACTCCTATTAACTTATAATTAGCAGTAGAAAGTAAACATTATGTGTGGTGAACACTCCTAATAACTGATAATTAATAGTAGAAAGTAAACATTATGTGTCATGAACACTCCTAATAACTGATAATTAAGAGTAGAAAGTAAACTTTGTGTGTGATGAACACTCCTAGTAACTTATAATTAACAGTAGAAAGAAAACATTATGTGTGGTGAACACTCCTAGTAACTTATAATTAGCAGTAGAAAGTAAACATTATGTGTGGTGAACACTCCTAATAACTGATAATTAATAGTAGAAAGTAAACCTTCTGTGTGATGAACACTCCTAATAACTGATAATTAAGAGTAGAAAGTAAACTTTCTGTGTGATGAACACTCCTAGTAACTTATAATTAACAGTAGAAAGTAAACTTTCTGTGTGATAAACACTCCTAGTAACTTATAATTAACAGTAGAAAGTAAACATTATGTGTGATGAACATTCCTAGTAACTTATAATTAGCAGTAGAAAGTAAACATTATGTGTGGTGAACACTCCTAGTAACTTATAATTAGCAGTAGAAAGTAAACATTATGTGTGGTGAACACTCCTAATAACTGATAATTAATAGTAGAAAGTAAACATTATGTGTCATGAACACTCCTAATAACTGATAATTAAGAGTAGAAAGTAAACTTTGTGTGTGATGAACACTCCTAGTAACTTATAATTAACAGTAGAAAGTAAACTTTCTGTGTGATGAACACTTCTAGTAACTTATAATTAACAGTAGAAAGTAAACTTTCTGTGTGAAGAACACTCCTAGTAACTTATAGTTAACAGTAGAAAGTAAACTTTCTGTGTGATGAACACTCCTAGTAACTTATAATTAACAGTAGAAAGTACACACTATGTGTGGTGTACACTCCTAATAACTGATAATTAATAGTAGAAAGTAAACTTTCTGTGTGATGAACACTCCTAATAACTTATAATTATTAGTGGGAAGTAAACTTTCTGTGTGATGAACACTGCTAGTAACTTATAATTAACAGTAGAAAGTAAACTTTCTATGTGATGAACACTCCTAATAACTGATAATTAAGAGTAGAAAGTAAACTTTCTGTGTGATGAACACTCCTACTAACTTATAATTAACAGTAGAAAGTAAACTTTCTGTGTGATGAACACTCCTAATAACTGATAATTAAGAGTAGAAAGTAAACTTTCTGTGTGATGAACACTCCTAGTAACTTATAATTAACAGTAGAAAGTAAACATTATGTGTGGTGAACACTCCTAATAACTGATAATTAATAGTAGAAAGTAATCGTTCTGTGTGGTGAACACTCCTAATAACTGATAATTAACAGTAGAAAGTAAACTTTCTGTGTGATGAACACTCCTAGTAACTTTTAATTAACAGTAGAAAGTAAACTTTCTGTGTGATGAACACTCCTAGTAACTTATAATTAACAGTAGAAAGTAAACATTATGTGTGATGGACACCCTAATAACTTATAATTAACAGTAGAAAGTAAACTTTCTGTGTGATGAACACTCCTAATAACTGATAATTAAGAGTAGAAAGTAAACTTTCTGTGTGATGAACACTCCTAGTAACTTATAATTAACAGTAGAAAGTAAACTTTCTGTGTGATGAACACTCCTAGTAACTTATAATTAACAGTAGAAAGTAAACTTTCTGTGTGATGAACACTCCTAATAACTTATAATTAACAGTGGGAAGTAAACTTTCTGTGTGATGAACACTCCTAGTAACTTTTAATTAACAGTAGAAAATAAACTTTCTGTGTGATGAACACTCCTAGTAACTTATAATTAACAGTAGAAAGTAAACATTCTGTGTGATGAACACTCCTAGTAACTTATAATTAACAGTAGAAAGTAAACATTATGTGTGATGGACACTCCTAATAACTTATAATTAACAGTGGGAAGTAAACTTTCTGTGTGATGAACACTTCTAGTAACTTATAATTAACAGTAGAAAGTAAACATTCTGTGTGGTGAATAATCCTAATAATTGATAACTAACGGTAGAAAGTAAACTTTCTGTGTGATGAACACTGCTAGTAACTTATAATTAACAGTAGAAAGTAAACATTATGTGTGATGAACACTCCTAGTAACTTATAATTAGCAGTAGAAAGTAAACATTATGTGTGGTGAACACTCCTAGTAACTTATAATTAGCAGTAGAAAGTAAACATTATGTGTGGTGAACACCCTAATAACTGATAATTAATAGTAGAAAGTAAACATTATGTGTGATGAACACTCCTAATAACTGATAATTAAGAGTAGAAAGTAAACTTTGTGTGTGATGAACACTCCTAGTAACTTATAATTAACAGTAGAAAGAAAACATTATGTGTGATGAACACTCGTAGTAACTTTTAATTAACAGTAGAAAGTAAACTTTCTGTGTGATGAACACTCCTAGTAACTTATAATTAACAGTAGAAAGTAAACATTATGTGTGATGGACACTCCTAATAACTTATAATTAACAGTGGGAAGTAAACTTTCTGTGTGATGAACACTTCTAGTAACTTATAATTAACAGTAGAAAGTAAACATTCTGTGTGGTGAATAATTCTAATAATTGATAACTAACGGTAGAAAGTAAACTTTCTGTGTGATGAACACTGCTAGTAACTTATAATTAACAGTAGAAAGTAAACATTATGTGTGATGAACACTCCTAGTAACTTATAATTAGCAGTAGAAAGTAAACATTATGTGTGGTGAACACTCCTATTAACTTATAATTAGCAGTAGAAAGTAAACATTATGTGTGGTGAACACTCCTAATAACTGATAATTAATAGTAGAAAGTAAACATTATGTGTCATGAACACTCCTAATAACTGATAATTAAGAGTAGAAAGTAAACTTTGTGTGTGATGAACACTCCTAGTAACTTATAATTAACAGTAGAAAGAAAACATTATGTGTGGTGAACACTCCTAGTAACTTATAATTAGCAGTAGAAAGTAAACATTATGTGTGGTGTACACTCCTAATAACTGATAATTAATAGTAGAAAGTAAACTTTCTGTGTGATGAACACTCCTAATAACTTATAATTATTAGTGGGAAGTAAACTTTCTGTGTGATGAACACTGCTAGTAACTTATAATTAACAGTAGAAAGTAAACTTTCTGTGTGATGAACACTCCTAATAACTGATAATTAAGAGTAGAAAGTAAACTTTCTGTGTGATGAACACTCCTACTAACTTATAATTAACAGTAGAAAGTAAACTTTCTGTGTGATGAACACTCCTAATAACTGATAATTAAGAGTAGAAAGTAAACTTTCTGTGTGATGAACACTCCTAGTAACTTATAATTAACAGTAGAAAGTAAACATTATGTGTGGTGAACACTCCTAATAACTGATAATTAATGGTAGAAAGTAATCGTTCTGTGTGGTGAACACTCCTAATAACTGATAATTAACAGTAGAAAGTAAACTTTCTGTGTGATGAACACTCCTAGTAACTTTTAATTAACAGTAGAAAGTAAACTTTCTGTGTGATGAACACTCCTAGTAACTTATAATTAACAGTAGAAAGTAAACATTATGTGTGATGGACACTCCTAATAACTTATAATTAACAGTAGAAAGTAAACTTTCTGTGTGATGAACACTCCTAATAACTGATAATTAAGAGTAGAAAGTAAACTTTCTGTGTGATGAACACTCCTAGTAACTTATAATTAACAGTAGAAAGTAAACTTTCTGTGTGATGAACACTCCTAGTAACTTATAATTAACAGTAGAAAGTAAACTTTCTGTGTGATGAACACTCCTAATAACTTATAATTAACAGTGGGAAGTAAACTTTCTGTGTGATGAACACTCCTAGTAACTTTTAATTAACAGTAGAAAGTAAACTTTCTGTGTGATGAACACTCCTAGTAACTTATAATTAACAGTAGAAAGTAAACATTCTGTGTGATGAACACTCCTAGTAACTTATAATTAACAGTAGAAAGTAAACATTATGTGTGATGGACACTCCTAATAACTTATAATTAACAGTGGGAAGTAAACTTTCTGTGTGATGAACACTTCTAGTAACTTATAATTAACAGTAGAAAGTAAACATTCTGTGTGGTGAATAATCCTAATAATTGATAACTAACGGTAGAAAGTAAACTTTCTGTGTGATGAACACTGCTAGTAACTTATAATTAACAGTAGAAAGTAAACATTATGTGTGATGAACACTCCTAGTAACTTATAATTAGCAGTAGAAAGTAAACATTATGTGTGGTGAACACTCCTATTAACTTATAATTAGCAGTAGAAAGTAAACATTATGTGTGGTGAACACTCCTAATAACTGATAATTAATAGTAGAAAGTAAACATTATGTGTCATGAACACTCCTAATAACTGATAATTAAGAGTAGAAAGTAAACTTTGTGTGTGATGAACACTCCTAGTAACTTATAATTAACAGTAGAAAGAAAACATTATGTGTGGTGAACACTCCTAGTAACTTATAATTAGCAGTAGAAAGTAAACATTATGTGTGGTGAACACCCTAATAACTGATAATTAATAGTAGAAAGTAAACCTTCTGTGTGATGAACACTCCTAATAACTGATAATTAAGAGTAGAAAGTAAACTTTCTGTGTGATGAACACTCCTAGTAACTTATAATTAACAGTAGAAAGTAAACTTTCTGTGTGATAAACACTCCTAGTAACTTATAATTAACAGTAGAAAGTAAACATTATGTGTGATGAACATTCCTAGTAACTTATAATTAGCAGTAGAAAGTAAACATTATGTGTGGTGAACACTCCTAGTAACTTATAATTAGCAGTAGAAAGTAAACATTATGTGTGGTGAACACTCCTAATAACTGATAATTAATAGTAGAAAGTAAACATTATGTGTCATGAACACTCCTAATAACTGATAATTAAGAGTAGAAAGTAAACTTTGTGTGTGATGAACACCCTAGTAACTTATAATTAACAGTAGAAAGAAAACATTATGTGTGGTGAACACTCCTAGTAACTTATAATTAGCAGTAGAAAGTAAACATTATGTGTGGTGAACACCCTAATAACTGATAATTAATAGTAGAAAGTAAACCTTCTGTGTGATGAACACCCTAATAACTGATAATTAAGAGTAGAAAGTAAACTTTCTGTGTGATGAACACCCTAGTAACTTATAATTAACAGTAGAAAGTAAACTTTCTGTGTGATGAACACTCCTAGTAACTTATAATTAACAGTAGAAAGTAAACATTATGTGTGGTGAACACCCTAATAACTGATAATTAATAGTAGAAAGTAATCTTTCTGTGTGGTGAACACTCCTAATAACTGATAAATAACAGTAGAAAGTAAACTTTCTGTGTGATGAACACTCTAGTAACTTATAATTAACAGTAGAAAGTAAATTTCTGTGTGAAGAACACTCCTAGTAACTTATAATTAACAGTAGAAAGTAAACTTTCTGTGTGATGAACACTCCTAGTAACTTATAATTAACAGTAGAAAGTAAACATTATGTGTGGTGTACACCCTAATAACTGATAATTAATAGTAGAAAGTAAACTTTCTGTGTGATGAACACTCTAATAACTTATAATTATTAGTGGGAAGTAAACTTTCTGTGTGATGAACACTGCTAGTAACTTATAATTAACAGTAGAAAGTAAACTTTCTATGTGATGAACACTCCTAATAACTGATAATTAAGAGTAGAAAGTAAACTTTCTGTGTGATGAACACTCCTAGTAACTTATAATTAACAGTAGAAAGTAAACTTTCTGTGTGATGAACACTCCTAATAACTGATAATTAAGAGAAAGTAAACTTTCTGTGTGATGAACACCCTAGTAACTTATAATTAACAGTAGAAAGTAAACATTATGTGTGGTGAACACTCCTAATAACTGATAATTAATAGTAGAAAGTAATCGTTCTGTGTGGTGAACACTCCTAATAACTGATAATTAACAGTAGAAAGTAAACTTTCTGTGTGATGAACACTCCTAGTAACTTTTAATTAACAGTAGAAAGTAAACTTTCTGTGTGATGAACACTCCTAGTAACTTATAATTAACAGTAGAAAGTAAACATTATGTGTGATGGACACTCCTAATAACTTATAATTAACAGTGGGAAGTAAACTTTCTGTGTGATGAACACTTCTAGTAACTTATAATTAACAGTAGAAAGTAAACATTCTGTGTGGTGAATAATCCTAATAATTGATAACTAACGGTAGAAAGTAAACTTTCTGTGTGATGAACACTGCTAGTAACTTATAATTAACAGTAGAAAGTAAACATAATGTGTGATGAACACTCCTAGTAACTTATAATTAGCAGTAGAAAGTAAACATTATGTGTGGTGAACACTCCTAATAACTGATAATTAATAGTAGAAAGTAAACAGTTTGTGTGATGAACACTCCTTATATCTGATAATTAAGAGTAGAAAGTAAACTTTGTGTGTGATGAACACTCCTAGTAACTTATAATTAACAGTAGAAAGAAAACATTATGTGTGGTGAACACTCCTAGTAACTTATAATTAGCAGTAGAAAGTAAACATTATGTGTGGTGAACACTCCTAATAACTGATAATTAATAGTAGAAAGTAAACCTTCTGTGTGATGAACACTCCTAATAACTGATAATTAAGAGTAGAAAGTAAACTTTCTGTGTGATGAACACTCCTAGTAACTTATAATTAACAGTAGAAAGTAAACTTTCTGTGTGATGAGCACTCCTAGTAACTTATAATTAGCAGTAGAAAGTAAACATGATGTGTGGTGAACACTCCTAATAACTGATAATTAATAGTAGAAAGTAATCTTTCTGTGTGGTGAACACTCCTAATAACTGATAATTAACAGTAGAAAGTAAACTTTCTGTGTGATGAACACTCCTAGTAACTTATAATTAACAGTAGAAAGTAAACTTTTTGTGTGAAGAACACTCCTAGTAACTTATAATTAACAGTAGAAAGTAAACTTTCTGTGTGATGAACACTCCTAATAACTGATAATTAACAGTAGAAAGTAAACATTATGTGTGGTGTACACTCCTAATAACTGATAATTAATAGTAGAAAGTAAACTTTCTGTGTGATGAACACTCCTAATAACTTATAATTATTAGTGGGAAGTAAACTTTCTGTGTGATGAACACTGCTAGTAACTTATAATTAACAGTAGAAAGTAAACTTTCTGTGTGATGAACACTCCCTGTAACTTATAATTGACAGTAGAAAGTAAACATTCTGTGTGGTGAATACTCCTAATAATTGATAACTAACGGTAGAAAGTAAATTTTCTGTGTGATGAACACTCCAAGTAACTTATAATTAACAGTAGAAAGCAAACATTATGTGTGGTGAACACTCCTAATAAGTTATAATTAACAGTAGAAAGTAAACTCTCTGTGTGATGAACATTCATTGTGACTTATGATTAACAGTAAAAAGTAAATATCATTCAAGAAAACAGTTATATTTAGTGACAAACATGAACGTACTCAATTACGTGTTTACATATCAACAGAGTCGGTTCGTTTGTTACTTGAATCATCAGTCTTTTGTTGGTATTTACACTTCCACTTAATCAGATTATTTTATTCAATGTTTAAATAAATACATAATGACTACATTATTAACACAATCCTAGCCTGTTTTTATCGAACCTGCTCAGACATTTTAGACTCGGGAAAAGTTCGGTGCTGTCTTATCTTTATGAATTCTATATTAACTGCTTTTTACTTTATAGAGCTTGGATCATTTATGTGTAAGAAACGTTACGGGCTGCTGAACCACGCTGTCATTGCAACCTCATTATTTTATCCTTTTAGCATTTCCATGTCAGTTTACTGAAAGCACAAGTGACCAACCGTGTTACGTGAGTTACAATGTTGTTAGTTCTATCTTTACTTGACGCGATAAGATAACGACTAACTGACTAGACAGCTTTCCGTTCTTCTAGCTAGACAGTCTTGTTTTAAGACCTTCTCTTGTTATCTGCTGAGATTTGAAACACTCTTTTCATTAATTAGGTGGCCAACCAAAACAAAACAAAAAACAAGAGCAACATCGTATCATATCTTCAGCGTTAAGTAGTGGAAACATGATCGTCGTACGCAGATTTATATCACAACAAACAGATCACAGTCTTGGGTCGATGATGTATTAAAGTGTCCAATCATATATTATCTGCCTTCTGACAGCTTTTAATATTCAATTACACGGAAAATTATAAAATATACACCCTAACGTCTCTTTATCGTATTTCTAATTTTTAGTATATTACTTCACTTATCAGAAGAAGCTCAGTACCTAAATACCAAATCTCTAACATATTACTTCACTTATCAGAAGAAACTCAGTACCTAAATACCAAATCTCTAACATATTACTTCACTTATCAGAAGAAGCTCAGTACCTAAATACCAAATCTCTAACATATTACTTCACTTATTAGAAGGAGCTCAGTACCTAAATACCAAATCTCTAACATATTACTTCACTTATTGGAAGAAACTCAGTACCTAAATACCAAATCTTTAACATATTACTTCACTTATTGGAAGAAACTCAGTACCTAAATACCAAATCTCTAACATATTACTTCACTTATTGTAAGGATCTCAGTACCTAACTACCAAATCTCAAACATATTACTTCACTTATTGGAAGGAGCTCAGTACCTAAATACCAAATCTCTAACATATTACTTCACTTACTGGAAGGAACTCAGTACCTATATACCAAATCTCTAACATATTACTTCACTTATTGGAAGGAGCTCAGTACCTAAATACCAAATCTCTAACATATTACTTCACTTATTGGAAGGATCTCAGTACCTAAATACCAAATCTCTAACAAATTACTTCACTTATTGGAAGGATCTCAGTACCTAAATACCAAATCTCTAACATATTACTTCACTTATTGGAAGGAGCTCGGTACGTAATTACCAAATCTCTAACATATTACTTCACTTATTGGAAGACGCTGAGTACCTAAATACCAAATGTCTAACATATTACTTCACTTATTGAAAGGAGCTCAGTACCTAAATACCAAATCACTACTATATTACTTAACTTATTGGAAGGAGCTCAGTTCGTAATTACCAAATCTCTAACATATTACCTCACTTATTGGAAGGATCTCAGTACCTAAATACCAATTCTCTAACATATTACTTCACTTACTGGAAGGAACTCAGTACCTATATACCAAATCTCTAACATATTACTTCACTTATTGGAAGTAGCTCAGTACCTAAATACCAAATCTCTAACATATTACTTCACTTATTGGAAGGAGCTCAGTACGTAATTACCGAATCTCTAACATTCTCACCAACTGGACAAGACTTAGTACATAAATGCCAAATGAGATCGTATGGTTATGCGCAAAGCGAGTCGAGAGCTTTTCTTTATGTTGACAAGGTCTATGTATACACGTTTTATTTTCCTCAAATGACACTAATAAAATTATTTGCACAGGAAGTGTAACTAATTTTTAACGTGCTGTATTTTTTTACTCTGTCAGTTTCGTTTAACATGAGGCAGGAAGAGATGCTAGAAACGAAACGTTCTCTTTCGCGGGAAATTTTAATCGATCACTATTGCGTCAAGGAGATAAAACTCGCTGGTTCTCGCACTGAACTCTAGTCAGTCTGTTTGGCCGGGCTCTGTCGTTAGCGGTGATTCTCTCCTGTCATGCCCGTCACTGGAAAGAACAGCTAGTAACCGTCTCCACAACTGAACACAAGGTAATGGTAGTTGCATTCGTTGTCTCTTAAAGATCGTTTAACAAAGGAATGAATTATTTTAACAAGCGTTGCAACGTAAAGATTAAAAGGACTTAGTAAGCATATTCAATTTGACCATACGAGACATTTCGTTACAAATGATACGATAGTTTATCTAACGTTTTATCCAAGACAGGAAGTGTAGGAAGAGATGTCTAGCTATTAAGAATATCATTTTTTTTAACTCAACATATTTTGTTAAATAGTTTTAGCCTGCTTATTATTATTATCGGTATAAAGAATATCTTATTTAAAGTAAAACCTTGAATAGTCGGAAGTTTCCTTAAGTTCATAGCTTCCTTTGAGTGGTCAAGAGTTCTCCTTGAGAAGTCAAAGCTTTTCGTAATCGGTTAGTTTCTTTGATAAAACCATCAGATTAGTGTTTGTACAATTAGGGTTTAAAAATCATCATTTTATTTATCCAAACCATGAACTGGCAAGTCAGAACATGTTTTATTACCATTTTTTATTAGAATTAACAAACTGTTTTTTACGCGATAGTACTTGTTCTTGTGATATATATATATATAAAATGACAATGACATTAATGACACGACACCAGCTCCCTCTGTTAAGAGCATAATGTATCTCTCACTGTCATGAAACTGAGGTTTAATGAGAGAACTGAAAGCTGAACATAAGTGTTGAGAAAAAGAGTCGTAAATAAAAATATGAAATATAGCAGTTGATTTGAGACCTAACGTGAGAACACGAAACTGTTCTTAAGTTAGGTCTGCTTGTTATTTGTTAATAGAAAGAAGTGGTACAAGTTCACGTTAGCTTCAGTTTAACCAAAAAGGTTCATAAGCGTTCAAACAATTTTTCTCTTTCTCTCTCGCTACATATACACTAAGTTATTCGTGGGTCCATGACTTTGCTGGCTACATGCGAGGAATATAAAAACGCCAATAAACAAGACATGAATATTATAATTAATTACACTAATTACTTGTGTCGTTTAATCATTTGTTGTTAAGCACAAAGCTACACAATGGGCTATCTGCGTTATGCCCTCCACTGGTAGTGAAACACCACTTTTAGCGTCATTAAGCCTACATACAGACTTACTGCTAAGTTACTAGGAGGTTTTAACTCTTACGTGGTTGAAGTGAGACAAGCTGAGTTTAAATCCGTGCAATAATGCCTGGATTTCTTTACGTTGAACTAAATGAAGCAGTGAGTTCTTAAACCCTGAGACTTCTTTTATAAATAACACAATAAAAAACGAGGCTTAAGTTAAAGTAATTGAGATATCTTGTTATGTTTTTTTTGTTTTGTTTTTCTAAAATGAAAACCAAAGGGTTGAAACACGTGGTCTGTGTTGAAGTAGGTGCAATACAAGAACCAAATTAGGAAACGTTTGTCAAGCAGCAAAAATTCTGTTTAGTAGTAAAATATCAACTTACATTATGCGTTCTTTGTATAGTCTATGTAATACAACCTTGTTGTTTGTTCAGCTAACTGGAAATGTTTTATAGTTTGTTATAAAAATATAATAAACTGGAAATGTTTTATAAATTTTCAAATAAATCCAGCTAATGCAGATGTTTTATAATGGTTGTATAAATCCAGTTAACTGCAAATGTTATAGAATGGTTGTATAAATCTAGTTAACTGCAAATGTTTTATAATGGTTGTATAAATCTAGTTAACTGTAACTGTTATAGAATGGTTGTATAAATCTAGTTAACTGTAACTGTTATAGAATGGTTGTATCAATCTAGTTAACTGCAACTGTTATAGAATGGTTGTATAAATCTAGTTAACTGCAACTGTTATAGAATGGTTGTATAAATCTAGTTAACTGTAACTGTTATAGAATGGTTGTATAAATCTAGTTAACTGCAACTGTTATAGAATGGTTGTATAAATCTAGTTAACTGTAACTGTTATAGAATGGTTGTATAAATCTAGTTAACTGCAAATGTTTTATAATGGTTGTATAAATCTAGTTAACTGTAACTGTTATAGAATGGTTGTATAAATCTAGTTAACTGTAACTGTTATAGAATGGTTGTATCAATCTAGTTAACTGCAACTGTTATAGAATGGTTGTATAAATCTAGTTAACTGTAACTGTTATAGAATGGTTGTATAAATCTAGTTAACTGTAACTGTTATAGAATGGTTGTATAAATCTAGTTAACTGTAACTGTTATAGAATGGTTGTATAAATCTAGTTAACTGTAACTGTTATAGAATGGTTGTATAAATCTAGTTAACTGTAACTGGTATAGAATGGTTGTATAAATCTAGTTAACTGCAACTGTTATAGAATGGTTGTATAAATCTAGTTAACTGTAACTGTTATAGAATGGTTGTATAAATCTAGTTAACTGTAACTGTTATAGAATGGTTGTATAAATCTAGTTAACTGCAACTGTTATAGAATGGTTGTATAAATCTAGTTAACTGTAACTGTTATAGAATGGTTGTATCAATCTAGTTAACTGCAACTGTTATAGAATGGTTGTATAAATCTAGTTAACTGTAACTGTTATAGAATGGTTGTATAAATCTAGTTAACTGTAACTGTTATAGAATGGTTGTATAAATCTAGTTAACTGTAACTGTTATAGAATGGTTGTATCAATCTAGTTAACTGCAACTGTTATAGAATGGTTGTATAAATCTAGTTAACTGTAACTGTTATAGAATGGTTGTATAAATCTAGTTAACTGTAACTGTTATAGAATGGTTGTATAAATCTAGTTAACTGTAACTGTTATAGAATGGTTGTATCAAATCTAGTTAACTGCAACTGTTATAGAATGGTTGTATCAATCTAGTTAACTGTAACTGTTATAGAATGGTTGTATAAATCTAGTTAACTGTAACTGGTATAGAATGGTTGTATAAATCTAGTTAACTGTAACTGTTATAGAATGGTTGTATAAATCTAGTTAACTGTAACTGTTATAGAATGGTTGTATAAATCTAGTTAACTGTAACTGTTATAGAATGGTTGTATAAATCTAGTTAACTGCAACTGTTATAGAATGGTTGTATAAATCTAGTTAACTGTAACTGTTATAGAATGGTTGTATAAATCTAGTTAACTGTAACTGTTATAGAATGGTTGTATCAATCTAGTTAACTGCAACTGTTATAGAATGGTTGTATAAATCTAGTTAACTGTAACTGTTATAGAATGGTTGTATAAATCTAGTTAACTGCAACTGTTATAGAATGGTTGTATAAATCTAGTTAACTGTAACTGTTATAGAATGGTTGTATAAATCTAGTTAACTGTAACTGTTATAGAATGGTTGTATAAATCTAGTTAACTGTAACTGTTATAGAATGGTTGTATAAATCTAGTTAACTGTAACTGTTATAGAATGGTTGTATAAATCTAGTTAACTGTAACTGTTATAGAATGGTTGTATAAATCTAGTTAACTGTAACTGTTATAGAATGGTTGTATAAATCTAGTTAACTGTAACTGTTATAGAATGGTTGTATCAATCTAGTTAACTGCAACTGTTATAGAATGGTTGTATCAATCTAGTTAACTGTAACTGTTATAGAATGGTTGTATAAATCTAGTTAACTGTAACTGGTATAGAATGGTTGTATAAATCTAGTTAACTGTAACTGTTATAGAATGGTTGTATAAATCTAGTTAACTGTAACTGTTATAGAATGGTTGTATAAATCTAGTTAACTGTAACTGTTATAGAATGGTTGTATCAATCTAGTTAACTGCAACTGTTATAGAATGGTTGTATCAATCTAGTTAACTGTAACTGTTATAGAATGGTTGTATAAATCTAGTTAACTGTAACTGTTATAGAATGGTTGTATAAATCTAGTTAACTGCAACTGTTATAGAATGGTTGTATAAATCTAGTTAACTGTAACTGTTATAGAATGGTTGTATCAATCTAGTTAACTGCAACTGTTATAGAATGGTTGTATAAATCTAGTTAACTGTAACTGTTATAGAATGGTTGTATAAATCTAGTTAACTGTAACTGTTATAGAATGGTTGTATAAATCTAGTTAACTGCAACTGTTATAGAATGGTTGTATAAATCTAGTTAACTGTAACTGGTATAGAATGGTTGTATAAATCTAGTTAACTGTAACTGTTATAGAATGGTTGTATAAATCTAGTTAACTGCAACTGTTATAGAATGGTTGTATAAATCTAGTTAACTGTAACTGGTATAGAATGGTTGTATAAATCTAGTTAACTGCAACTGTTATAGAATGGTTGTATCAATCTAGTTAACTGCAACTGTTATAGAATGGTTGTATCAATCTAGTTAACTGTAACTGTTATAGAATGGTTGTATAAATCTAGTTAACTGTAACTGGTATAGAATGGTTGTATAAATCTAGTTAACTGTAACTGTTATAGAATGGTTGTATAAATCTAGTTAACTGTAACTGTTATAGAATGGTTGTATAAATCTAGTTAACTGTAACTGTTATAGAATGGTTGTATAAATCTAGTTAACTGTAACTGTTATAGAATGGTTGTATAAATCTAGTTAACTGTAACTATTATAGAATGGTTGTATAAATCTAGTTAACTGTAACTATTATAGAATGGTTGTATAAATCTAGTTAACTGCAAATGTTTTATAGATTATTATAGAACTCCAGCTAACTGTAGATGTTGCTTAATTCCATTTAAATACGTGCTGTATTTTTATTCGATTTGGTACATAGGTTTTTCAAAGACTTCTTCCGAACTGTTGTATCTTTTTTTATAGAACATTTAAATGTACTGACAGTAAAATATTCAGCACATAAGTGAATTAGTGACAGTAACTCTGTCATGTAAAAATGCTCACACGTGTATAATAATGTGCTACTCACCTTATTTACACTGGGCAGAAAATGCTACAACACTTGATGGTTTTTTAACTACCTCAAAGTGGGTTTGACTGTTGTTCCACTCATTCCTACCTTCCACGCTTTTTGTAAGTTAATAATTGTTCATATTGAATGAAAGGTGTATGTCGCTAAATTTTTCTCTTTAAAACAATGTTTCTGCAAACAAGCATAGATACACATATATATATGTTTCTTACGTGACCCTAACGAAATGCATGACATCATAAGAGGGTAATTTAAGGTCGGAAGTAAGGCAATAGTTATACTTATGAGAAACCTTATTGCTGTCTGATTGGTATGGAGTACGTTTTGTTTGTTTCTTTTAGCCACACGAGGGCTATCTGCGCTAGCCGTCTCTAATTTGGCAGTATAAGACTAGAGGGAAGGTAGCTAGTTATCACCAGCCCCGCAGGTATGAATAGTGAGATTGTCTGTTACATTGTAACGTCCTCACGGCTAAAAAGGCGAGCATGTTTGGTGTGACGAGGATTCGAACCCGCGACCCTCAGATTATGAGTCGTGTGGTTTAACCACCTGGCCATGCCGGACCGGTGAGAAGTAGACCAAAAATATAGCATCATACTTTGTTGGTAATTTTGAAAGAATTAGCTTTTGATAAAACTCAATTCAAGTAAAATCCGACCCAGGAATGGGCAGAACGAAGGCTACATCCACTTTTATGTTGCACCATGTCAAAAATACCAAATGTTATAATGTTATCCAACCCATTTCTACCTTGTTTTCTTACTTTTTGGTTCTCCCTTGTCTATTTCCTAATATTTTTATAAAATATGTTACACATGGTTTATAGTTAGGCCTATCCTTCTTGTACCTATGTTACAAGTGGATCACAGTTAGGCCTATCCTTCTTGTACCCATGTTAAACGTGGATCATAGTTAGGCCTATTCTTCTTGTACCTCTTTTTGGTATTAATAGACCTATCTTTTGACATTTCGTAATCTTTACCGATATCAATGCTATATCTTCCTTTCTTAGTCTAGGTCGCAGCCTTTTCTTTGACTGGATTAATGTCTAAGACTTATTTCACATATTCAGAATTATTGTTTTTAACCTCATCTCTATTCTTGAAGTTAGGGACCCATTAACCATGGCGCAGTTGCGCCAAGATCTCAAGCGATGACGATCTAAACCATCACTTTAACACTCTCGTTTTTCGATAAGTCATCATAATTTATCTGTTATGTGTTCTATTCTTGCTCAGTACAGATTGACTAACTCAGTTTGATCGATCTCCTAACCACCGTAAATAAAGTTCAAAATAATCAAAATTACCATTTTTTCTTTCAAGAATTACTTCAAATTGTAGCAGTAAGCAACATTTCTTTAGACTAAATAATTTTAAACTTTTAGAACTGGTTATAATTAAATATTATTGCTTTATTGCGTTTTGAATCGTAAATATTAAATCTCCGCCATAAAAGTGTTAAAATATACTAGTAATATGAAACTCATGTTACTCGTGCGCTGTTAGTCCTAGCAATTATACCTCCAAGAAAAATTTATTATTATTATTACCATTATATTTATTTGTATTTACTGTTATTTCTATGAGAAATTTTCTGGATCTTTAATCACGTGACTTGAAAAGTTAGAATTTCAAATTTAGCTTTCGCTATATTCTCGTTGGTAAAAAAATCCTTTTCTGCTCAATTACCAATTTTCTGTAATATCACATGTTATAAAATATAAGCCAGTTAATCAATGAAATCTAAGTATCTATTGGTTACACAGTTAATACTGGTAGGCCTAAGGAAAATCATATTCAAAATGCCTCAAAACTACCCTAATATAATAACAGTTTTTTTCATTAGGACATCGGTATTTCACGGCTGTCAACATCAGATTTTCTTCTTTTCGCTCGTTTAGGTAGTTTGAAAGACATATTATTAAAATGATACTGTTTCAGTACAACCTCAGATGTGAATAACACAGACTTAGTTTGAAAGAAATGTGAAAGTACATTATGTGATTTATCCTTCTTTTCAGGTGGCCCCGGCATGGCCAGATGGTTAAGGCATTTGACTCGTAATCCCTTGGATTGTTACACCAAATAGGCTCGCCCTTTCAATCGTGATGGCGTTATAATGTGACGGTCAATGCCAGTATTCGTTGGTAAAAGAGTAGTCCAAGAGTTGGCGGTGGGTGGTGATGACTAGCTGCCTGCCCTCTAGTCTTACACTGCTAAATTAGGGACTGGTAATCGAAGATAGCCCTCTTGTGCCTTTGCGCGAAAATCTAAAAGCAGACAAACTAACAAACAAACCTTCGGCAAAATATTATCGAACACAGGAATTTTATCTTCTTTAAAGTTCCCAATTATATCTTAACAAGTTCAGAATTATCGTGATTATTTTATTCGATATATTTCACGATGAGGAATCTGGTTATGATTACTCATGAATATAACATTGAATATTAATCTGATTTATTTATAGTTAACATTAAAACTACTCGTACGGTTAATATTTAACACTTATCTGGATTAGAGTTATAGTTAACATTAAAACTACTCGTGTGGATAATATTTAACATCTATCTGGATTAGAGTTATAGTTAACATTAAAAATACTCGTGTGGATAATATTTAACATCAATCTTGTTTATGGTTAAATTTGTTTGTTGTAAGAGGTATCCTCTTATGTTACGTTAAATATTCCATCAGTTGGATTCATATCTAAAGCTAAGTTTAAAAAATGTTCTTGAGATTAGACAAGGTATATCATCCTACTTCCGCACTAACATGCTCTTTAGTGACTCATGTTTAAGTGACGTTTATTATTTGTGAAGTTATGGCGAGAGGAAAGTTAAATATCGGAACATTAACCAAACAAACTCTCTCCGTCTTGAGTTTCCACTATACCTGATGAACACGAAAGTCACTATACCTGAACATTCTCCATTTTTAGCTATCACTTAAAAGATATTTATAAGAAAATTTAAGAGTAGAATGAATTAAAACAGAGAAAGAGTGCACGAGACATTACACCGTTTCATTTCACTCCTTAATATCTTTAATATGTTAAGTAATTTTGTAAACATTAAGCTGCACGTGTTTTTCTATAAGTACTGTCTGCCCTGAATAACTAACTGTACGTGAATATAGTTCCAACACACTCTCTGTGTTAAATAACTGTATGTTAAATAACACATATATTCGTTCTACATATTATCTGTATTAAATAACTGTGCGTGAATACAGTTCCTACATATTCTCTGTGTTAAGTAATTATACATGAATACAATTCCTACACATTCTCTGTGTTAAGTTACTGTACGTGAATACAATTCCTACACATTCTCCGTGTTAAGTAACTGTGCGTGAATACAATTCCTACATATTCTCTGTGTTAAGTTACTGTACGTGAATACAATTCCTACACATTCTCTGTGTTAAGTTACTGTACGTGAATACAATTCCTACACATTCTCTGTGTTAAGGAAGTGTACGTGAATACAATTCCTACACATTCTCTGTGTTAAGTAACTGTACGTGAATACAATTCCTACACATTCTCTGTGTTAAGTAACTGTACGTGAATACAATTCCTACACATTCTCTGTGTTAAGTAACTGTAGGTGAATACAATTCCTACACATTCTCTGTGTTAAGTAACTGTACGTGAATACAATTCCTACACATTCTCTGTGTTAAGTAACTGTACGTGAATACAATTCCTACACATTCTCTGTGTTAAGTAACTGTACGTGAATACAATTCCTACACATTCTCTGTGTTAAGTAACTGTACATGAATACAATTCCTACACATTCTCTGTGTTAAGTAATTATACATGAAAACAATTCCTACACATTCTCTGTGTTAAGTAATTATACATGAAAACAATTCCTACACATTCTCTGTGTTAAGTTACTGTACGTGAATACAATTCCTACACATTCTCTGTGTTAAGTTACTGTACGTGAATACAATTCCTACACATTCTCTGTGTTAAGTAACTGTACGTGAATACAATTCCTACACATTATCTGTGTTAAGTAACTGTACGTGAATACAATTCCTACACATTCTCTGTGTTAAGTAACTGTACGTGAATACAATTCCTACACATTCTCTGTGTTAAGTAACTGTACATGAATACAATTCCTACACATTCTCTGTGTTAAGTAATTATACATGAAAACAATTCCTACACATTCTCTGTGTTAAGTAATTATACATGAAAACAATTCCTACACATTCTCTGTGTTAAGTTACTGTACGTGAATACAATTCCTACACATTCTCTGTGTTAAGTTACTGTACGTGAATACAATTCCTACATTTCACATTAAAAACATCCTTCACGTCTTTGAATGGAACCTCGACTGCTAAAGAAGATAATGTCTAGAATCTTGGATAAATTTAAAACTTAACTGATCTAGAAACATGCTTAATTCACACTGTTTATTTTGATACAGTTATATCTAGTTATACAATACTTTAAACATCATATGTATATATTTAGATGCATTCGCGAAACTATACTTGTAAACGCATTTATATACTCGCTAAATTATAAATTAAACACTCAACAGCTATAATTATATTGACATCAAAAAGAAAAATCGTATTACGATTACAACTTTCTATTTTCGGTAATGAATTCATGATCAGACTATATAGAACACTCAAGTAAAAATAGCATAACAACTGAAGATGATGAACAATGATTAGTATAATGTAGCCTAGTAGGAGAGGCATTTGAGAAATAGGGCCACATGAAGGTGGGGATACGCTATATATATATACATGTAATAGATCTAAGCTGTATTCTCTCAGATTTTAATTGTCTGTTTTATATGTGTGAAGGTATTTTGGATCTATTTGTTACAATACAGTTTTAAATAGGTAGATTGATGGATTTATGAACGAATGATAGACGGATAGTATATTTTGTTTTTTCGGAATTCTAAGTAAAACTACACTTTAGACTATCTGCGATAGTGGTCCTGAATTTTGAACTGTATGACTTGTGATACGGCCGCTTAGTTATCCTGAGCCAACTCTTAGGATACCTTAATGGAATATGGTAGCTTGGCCATCATTGTTATAACGCACCCACGGTCAGTAACGGGACGCGAACTTTGATAATTTTATTCACAGTACGACATACTAACCTTCATGGCAAGTTTAAGTAAAATACATGTACTTTGATATTATCCGTCTTCGCTTGTCTTTTCTGTATTCTACGCGTACATATTCTGTTATTGTTGAAATACGGTATACTATTGTTAAAACACGGTCTACGTTTAGAAGTACTTGTTTCACTTATGTATAAATACAGCAACTAACAGTCAGGACAGTTTCATTGTTGATTAATGCATTTAGCCACTAAAGAGCATTCTTTTTGTTGTTGTTGCCAGATAATAATATTTTTGCTTGAATTTTTGAGAATCCGGTAACATTTGAACGGTAAAAACACGTGCCGCTAAATTTCTACTTAGACTGGGAGAAACTCTGAAGAATCATTATTGTTATTCAGAACAAATCTTTATATTGAAGAATAGGTTGTGATGCTATAGAACATTCATAATAGAAAATAGTTTGGAAAACAAACGTGTTACGTTTTGTTTTATGTATCCGACTTGAAGTGAAACCTAGAATTACAGCGTTAACGTAATATTACTTTAACAAAGACTAAAGCTATATTTACTATACTAGCTACAGACGACTGAGCGGCAATTTTGAGGACTCACGACGCGAAGTTCGAGTTCGATCCCTGTGGTGAGGGCCCAGTGCAGATATCCCATTCTGCAGCTACGTGCTTGAAGCAAACATACCTAGGTACACTATTCAGTCACCGGAACCGGACTTCTTGATTATAGATATTTCATTTCAGGGTTACTTTAGTATTTTAGTTACGAAATCGTTTTACTATTTCAGTATTTCAGACAGAATTTCTTCCTTATAAAACTTGCTAAACATCATGGTTAAGTGTTGAGTGTTTTGTTGTTGTCGTTCTCTCTCATTCATATTTTCTGTTTTTTCTTTATTTTAATAAAATGAAATTCAACTCGGAACATGAACAAAGACCCCAGGTTTACCTAATTCTGTTTATTGGATTATTCGTTGGTGTTATTTTGTTCACAGTAACTGCTCGAGGAATCTTTAGTAAAACATGTGTTCAGAATCTGTTCCTCATAAATAGTTATTTTGAAATTAGTTAATCAAAAATCAACATACTTTGAAATTTCGAACAAGTCAATCATTGATTGAAATAAGCAAACGACCGACATTTTGTTCTAGGTAATTTCTTTCCATAACAAAAACATTTAATGAACATTTCCATTGAAAGAGTGTGGATAAAACAAGAAGCAACAAGGGTTTGTTTGTTTTTTGTTTTTTTTAAATTTTGCACAAAGCTACTCGAGGGCTATCTGTGCTAGCCGTCCCTAATTTAGCAGTATAAGACTAGAGGGAAGGCAGCTAGTCATCACCATCCATCGCCAACTCTTGAGCTACTCTTTTACCAACGAATAGTGAGATTGACCGTCACATTATAACGCCATCACGGCTGAAAGGGCGAGCATGTTTGGCGTGACAGAATGCGAACCCGCGACCCTCAGATTACGAGTCACACGCCTTAACCCATCTGGCCATGCTGGGCCCAGCTACAAGGGCACTTACCGAATGTTTCCATTATTGGGTAGAAAAGGAATAAAACACTACAAAGGAGGGGGGGGTGATAAGGCACTCACTAAACATTTCAGATGTGGGTTATGAAGGAAATTAAAACTATAGAAACACTTATTGAACTTTCTTATTACGTAGTCGGGTGAGGAACACCACATTACAAGATATCCATTACGTGGTAGTGGAAGAGAAGTCTCTTTACTTTATTTAATGCAGTGTTCATTATGAAAAATTACTGGAGACTTCGTATGTTCTGAAACTTCAAAAACTGTTCAATGAAAACGTTTTTGCGGTGGTTATTGAGGAAGCCTTAAATATTTGTCAATGGACTGTCTTCTTTGAATGCAGCCCGGCATGGCCAGGTGGTTAAGGCACTCGACCCGTAATCCGAGGTTCAGGGGTTTGAATCCCCGTCACACCAAACGTGCTTGTCCTCTTAGTTGTGGAGGCGTTATAATGTGAAGGTCAATCACACTATTCGTTGGTAAAAGAGTAGCCCAAGAGTTGGCGGTGGGTGGTGATGGCTAGCTACCTTCCCTCTAGTCTTACACAGCTAAATTAGGGACGGGTAGCGCAGATAGCCCTCGTGCAGCTTTGCGCGAAATTTAAAACAAACCAAACTTTTCTGAATATTTATGTCTCAGCTACATCTATAACGGAACGTGATATTTTCGATTTCTTCTTCACAAGGGCCTTATTATGTATCAACTGCTTATACACCTGGTAAGGGCGTGGCTCTAGATCAGGGGTCACCAAACGTTTTTCACAGGGGGCCAGATTACTTGGGGAATGAGAAGCGTGGGCCGCATGATCATTATGTTCAATACTCATAAGCTAGAACGAAAGCTCTCTGTAAAAACTTAACACTAAGTTTAGGATACCACATTAACCATGTGGGAGTAGCATGCAATACACACATATAATAAAAAACAAACAGAAATACAACCAACATTTTTATTTACCGAAAGGTTATCAAAGAAGGTGACATTAACAAAAACAATCGTCACATTGCACATAGTGAGTACATATCTGAATTCCAATAAGCCGCAAAAAGGTTAGTGAGATTTATGAAATTGGCGTTTGGCTTTCAAAATATCTTCAATGTTCGGTTTTGAATTGCTGCATCCAATCATTAGAATTGCTTTCAAATGTTCATCAGTCAACCTTGTTCACAGACATAAGTTGTTCCGAACACTAATCCCATACCAGATGCGAAAGGCTTCAGCTTTGGAAAACATCTTCAGGTATGCAGCTGTAAAATTCAATAAGTTGCCTCTCTCTGTGTTTTACTTTCAACAAGTCATTTCCTTGCAAATCGATGACCTCCAGCTGAAGTTCCACTGGCACGTCATCAATGACACAATCAAAAGGATTCTGAGAAAGGAGAATGTCACTTTGGATTCTGTCGAGATACTACAATCTCTCTAAAAATGCTTATTTAAATCACCAATAATCTTTTTCTGAAACTCCAGGTTGACATCTTCTGTGATTCCGGCATGAAACTCATTGAAACACTGAAAATGAGAGAGATTTCCTCCTTCCAAGTGTGCTTCAAACAATTACAGCTTTCTCCGAAATCCTTTAATGATTCTATAGAGATCACAGACAAGGTTATTCTTCCCCTGAAGTTTCAAGTTCAATTCATTCATGTGGGATGTGATGTCAACCAAAAGTGACAACTTTGACAACCAGGTTGGATCCGACAGAAGTGGATCGGCTCTATATTTCTCGATAAGAAATATATCTATTTCTCTTTTCAGCTTATAAAAACGAGACAAGACTTTACCGAGGCTGAGCCACCTCACCTCCGTGTGATAAGGCAAGTCACAGAAATCCGAATCAATTTCTTCAAGAAACGCCTTGAAGTGGCAATAATTAAGTGCATGACCCCGAATGAAGTTCACTGCAGAAATGACTGGTTTCAGTACGCAAGAAATATCTAAGTCTTTTTCCACAGAGTACTTGCTGATGTATGATGCAGTGTATGAATAGAGCGCTTGGGAGTTGAAGATTTTCCAACTGTTTCCTGATCAGCCCCACCAGACCCTTCTTAACTCCAGCCATGATTTTTCCTACATCAACTGTTACACCTATAAGCTGATTCCACTGAAGGTTATAGTCTTGCAAAGTTTTATGCACTTCCATGAAAATGTCTTCTCCAGTTGTTCTTCCGTGCATGCTGCAAACTGATGCCAACTCTTCCGTGTTCTGAAAGTCCAAATTAACTCCACGAATGAAGAAGAGAAGTTGTGACGTACTCGAGAGATCAGTTGACTCATCCAGTGCATGAGAATACCATAGAAAGTTTCTAGCTCTTTGTTGCGATGTTCTCTCCAAGTTCTTCTGCTCTCTGTAAAACTGAAGTTGCTGAAAGGCTGATACTTTCAAAGAAATTGGCTTTTTCAGGACAGCTCATTTGCTGCTTCCATCATACACTCTTTGATGAAGTTGCCGTCAGTAAAAGGTTTTCATCGCTCTGGCATCCTATGCACTATTTTGTAACTTGTACGAGTGACAGATTCATTTTCAGCAAACTTTCTCGTGAAGAGATTCTTTTGAGATTCAAAAACACGTTTCATGGATTCAAATTTCTCAGAACGGAACTTTCCTGAAAATTTCAAATATGTTGATAGATGTTTTGTTTCATAGTGACACCGAAGACTATACTCTTTCAAAACGACAACACTTTCATATCACACAAGTAGCTTTCTGGTTTCCACAAAGAAGTGCTTTTCTCCCCATTCTTCACGACACTCAGAGTCCACTTTCCTTCTTTTAAAGAACAGGATCTGAAAATGAAAAACAGAGAACGCTGTGAGAAAAGTATTGTACTGGTCCAAGAACGCACAAACAAAATATGTTGAAACGTACGTTTGCCACGACACTTACCTAAGAACGAGTTACGAAAAACGCATAACCCGACGACTAAGCTTGCTGAAGCGGTAACCCTAGGCCGCTGAATTTACAAGACGAGTCGATGGGACGAGGGTTAAGTCGTACATGTTTTCGAAATCCTAATGCTTTCGTAGATACGATATGAATAAACGGGCAGCAAGGACGAAAAAAGAATCTTTTTTACTTAATTCGACTACGCCCTCTATACAGCAGCATACATTTAACCAATTAAAGTATAAATGAACGTTAAAGATAGATTTCATCCAGGCAACAACTGTGTTTGATGTTGCGTTTTTTAAAATTTTTTTATTAGTATGTATTTGTTCTTGTATCGAAGATTCCCATTGTGTTGTCTACAGAATATATGTAGTCTCGTAACAGTGCCAGACACATATTATGGGAACTATAAAAACCTGGGTTACATCCCACCTGATTGTGTTTATTTAAATCTTCGTCTGAGTGTTTATAGGGTGTTATTTAGTAGTCTAAAGATTATTTTATTCCTTTAAAGTGGGTGTCCTTCCCCATTCTCTCCACCCCGATAAAAAAGGGCTTCTAAAATACTGTCCAATTATAAAGATTCATATTTTCATGTTAATCTAATGACTGTGTTACCATAATAATATTTGTTTCATAGAAAGACAGTTTCCGTAATGTCAGTCAACAACTACCTCAAATTAATAGACATTTTAGTAACTTTCCAAACATTTCCATGAGCATATTTTACTATATTTCTGTCCATTTCCTTTGTTTATGGCCCGGCATGACCAGGTGGGTTAAGGCGTTCGACTCGTAATGTAAGGATCGCGGGTTCGAATACCGGTCGCACCAAACATGCTCGCCCTTGTTACGGTCAATCCCCCCTATTCATTGGTAAAAGAGTAACCAAGAGTTGGCGGTGGGTGGTGATGACTAGCTACCTTCCCTCTAGTCTTACACTGCTAAATTAGGGACGGCTAACGCAGATAGCCCTCGTGTAGCTTTGCGCGAATTCAAAACAAACCAAACCTTTGTTTCTTGTGATCTCTTTTCCCGTCTCTCTTTATTTATAATCGTTAAGCTTGGATCACAGAGAAAAATCATTATAAAACCAACACTAAAGAAGTTGAACTAATATTTCTCACACAACACCGCTGAAAGCGTTTAGTAAAGCAAAAAAGCAATAACATTTCTGAAATAAAACTAAACAAAAAATGTATTTAAATGTCATTTGAATAGGTTATATGTTGTATAATGTTAACACAATTACTAAAAACAGCACAAGATTATAAACTAAACTAGATATAGATATCGAGTTTACTTTAGTAATTCTAGACTTTTCCATGTTAATCAGCTGTGACTCAAAAATGTTTTTTTCGACGAAAGTATAATAGAAGAACTACTCTATGAAAATCGATATGGTTTTAATATTAATATCAAAAGTTTTAATTAAATATAACACTTTAACAAAAAATTATTATCCTATAGATTCGAAGTTCTTTTCCATCAAAAGTGGTTCTCCCTTTATCTAAGTTATAAGATTAAGGGGCTTGTTGAACGACACTTTAATAGTGTGAATGAAGCAAACTTAGGCTTAACATTATGCAGACTTGTGTGGTCATTTCCTCACAGAATTAATGTCCTATGTGACTCATAAATAAAATAAGCTCATGCGATATTCGCACATAGAAATTACATATGTATGTATGTAAATGTTCACCAGTTATGCTGCATATAATCTTTTGAAATTCAACGTAGTGTCTTCGGTAACAAACTCAAACTACAGCAATTTTCCTCGTGGTAGCATACATGAGATGGTCTTCTGTGAACACACATTGAATACTAATTTCATGAATTTACGAACTGCCTCAAAGCGAACTTAAGCCCGAAACACTAGGGTTAAGTATATGAAGTGACGATCGTAAAGACGGCACCTCGAAAGTAGGATATATCATTAACTCTAATTTTAACGGTAGCGAGGTACAATATCGATATAACTGTGAAGGCTCGAACCGTGGATAATTCGTTATTGTAATTAATGTAGAATTGGTTACCGTGAAACGTGGATGAAAAAAGTGATATTAGAAACAAAATAAAGAAAGATCATTCTTACAAGTATGTATTTAAAGTGGTTTCCTCTAGTTGGTAGAGAAAAGATATGTTTTTGGGTATGCATTTAGCTTATCAAAAGTAACTGTTGATAGAAGAAATAATTTTTCATGATAGCATTCGTATTTCTTTCCTGGTAGTAACTAAATAATGTTAGTACACGATTGTTACATTAGATCTAAGATAAGTGGGCCCAGTTTCCGAGCTAAGATCTTCAGTAACTGGAGAACTATAAGGATTTATTGACTCACCACGTACACCAAACTCTAGTCGCCAATCTGTGTTATTAATTTACTAGTGAGATTCAATGTCTAAGCTTTTGGAAAAGTAATATTGAACTTTCATACATTGACGTTATGGTTGAGTGTTTAACCATAGTTTATTAGAAACCTGTAACTGGACTCTGGTATTATTCTTCGGACATCGTCACATGTTTCTCTAGTTGTCAAGGTCTAGACTTTCCTGGCTCTTTTTAGATGGCGAACCAATTTTTGTATTTTACACGCAACATTAATTTCTGATTCTCAAGAAAACTCTTTAGTCTAAGACAGCAAAGCCACAAGCACGTGCAAAAAGCTATGTCACTAAGGAAAAACAATTTTATTCTAACTAATATTAAACCTAGATAGCCCAACATGGGCAGGTGGGTAGGGCAATCGACTCGTAACCTGAAGGTCGCGGGTTCTAATCCTCGTCATACCAAACACGCTCGACCTTCCAGCCGTGGGGGTGTTATAAGGTTACGATTAATCCCACTATTCGTCAGATAAAGAGTAGTCCAAGAGTCGGCGGTGGGCGGTGATGACTAGCTGCCTTCTCTCTAGTCTTACACTGCAAAATTTGGAATGGCTGGCGCAGATATTCCTCGTGTAGCTTTGGGCGAAATTCAAAAAACAAACAATAAATCTGGATTGCTTATTCTTGGTGAAGTAATATTGAGCCGTTATATGTATGTATACAGACAGACTCACAGATATCGAAATGAATAGAATGAGCAGTTTTCTTATTATGTAAGAAGGCTGTTGAAATAAGGTAAAATTCGTAATTTAAGACCAAAATATATGAAATGTTTTCATTACCTCATGCATTCTCGAACTAAAAACATTAAGCATTCATTGATCTGTTACATCCACTGTGTGCAACGAATGTTTCTGAGTTTCAGAATCCATTTATAATACGACACCTGTAAATTGTTCAGTAACAAACATTCCACTTCACGAACAAACTTAAGTAAACCTTGTACCTGGATTCTTCAGATATAAAATACACCCATTGTTTCCAGGAATGTTTGATCCACTCAATAAAATTATTTTTTACATCCTTTTCTGAATAATTTAATTCATTCTCTAAAATCCCATTTTATTATTTTCAGGAAAAGTCAATCCATTCTTTAAAATCCCAATTTTACATAGTTTTCAGTTTAATTCAATTCTTTCTCTACAATCCATTTTTCCATTGTTTTCAGTATAATTCAATCGTTTCTCTACAATTCATTTTTACATTGTTTTCAGTATAATTCAGTCCTTTTTCTACAATCCAATTTTACATTGTTTTCAGTATAATTCAGTCCTTTCTCTACAATCCATTTTTACATTGTTTTCAGTATACTTCAGTCCTTTTTCTACAATCCATTTTACATTGTTTTCAGTATAATTCAGTCCTTTCTCTACAATCCATTTTTACATTGTTTTCAGTATAATTCAGTCCTTTCTCTACAATCCATTTTACATTGTTTTCAGTATAATTCAGACCTTTCTCTACAATCCATTTTTACATTGTTTTCAGTATAATTCAGTCCTTTCTCTACAATCCATTTTACATTGTTTTCAGTATAATTCAGTCCTTTCTCTACAATCCATTTTTACATTATTTTCAGTATAATTCAGTCCTTTCTCTACAATTCATTTTACATAGTTTTCAGTATAATTCAGTCCTTTCTCTACAATCCATTTTTACATTGTTTTCAGTATACTTCAGTCCTTTCTCTACAATCCATTTTACATTGTTTTCAGTATAATTCAGTCCTTTCTCTACAATCCATTTTTACATTGTTTTCAGTATAATTCAGTCCTTTCTCTACAATCCAATTTTACATTGTTTTCAGTATAATTCAGTCCTTTCTCTACAATCCATTTTACATAGTTTTCAGTATAATTCAGTCCTTTCTCTACAATCCAATTTTACATTGTTTTCAGTATAATTCAGTCCTTTCTCTACCTTATTTTTGTTTTCTTAAATACTTTTTTGGTGATGACAGGATGGTAACACGTGAGATTACTGTTTAGTTTTTTTAATTATTTACTGGCCTGGTATGGCCAAGCGTGTTAAGGCGTTCGATTCATAATCTGAGGGTCGCGGGTTCGCATCCCCGTTGCGCCAAACATGCTCGCCCTTTCAGCCGTGGGGGCGTGATAATGTTACGGTCAATCCTACTATTCGTTGGTAAAAGAGTAGCCCAAGAGTTGGCGGTGGGTGGTGATGACTATCTGCCTTCCCTCTAGTCTTACACTGCTAAATCAGGGACGGCTAGCACAGATAGCCCCCGAGTAGCTTTGTGCGAAATTTAAAAAACAAACAAACCAAACAATTATTTACTAACGATAGGGCAGACGACTGTCTTCTTTAAAAACGTTCTTCAGTGAAGACAGGACAGTGAAAGATGGTTTAATTGTCTTTAATAATTACTTATTTAATGACGACAAAATATACCATCGGATAATTGTTTCATAAAGATTTCTTTAATAAAAATAGGATGACGATAATACTTGAGGCAATTGACTTCAAAAATACTTATTTAGTGAAGATAGGACAGTGATATACCTGAAACAACTGTCGTTTTAAGTATATCTTTATAAAGATAGGACAGTGATACACCTAAAACAACTTTCGTTTTGAATATTTCTTTCATGAAGATAAGACAGTAACACACCGAATCAACTGTCGTTTTATATTCTTCATTAGTAGAGATAGGACAGTGACCCACCTAAAACAGCTGTCATTTTAAATTCTTCTTTCGTGAAGATGGGACAGTTAGACACTTAAAACTACTGCAGTTTTAAATACTTCTTTAATATAGATAGGACAATGACACACCTAAAACAACTACCGTTTCAAATGCTTCCGTAGTATAAAACTTGGGCCTGGCATGGCCAAGCGCGTAAGGCATGGGACTCGTAATCCGAGGGTCGCGGGTTCGTGCCCGCGTCGCGCTAAACATGCTCGCCCTCCCAGCCGTGGGGGTGTATAATGTGACGGTCAATCCCACTATTCGTTGGTAACATAGTAGCCCAAGAATTGGCGGTGGGTGGTGATGACTAGCTGCTTTCCCTCTAGTCTTACACTGCTAAATTAGGGACGGCTAGCACAGATAGCCCTCGAGTAGCTTTGTGTGAAATTCCAAAACAGACAAACAGACAGTATAAAACTCTTCGCTCACTTTTATATTAGAAAATCTACACGTATCTGAGGTGTTTGTGTTTAGATTCAAGACTACTACAAGTGTGTATTAGTTACTTACATTGCAGCGTTTCTCATGTGTGTGACTCTAATAGACGTAGATATTGAGTTATGTTCTAAGATTTCGAAGAGAGAGTGTGACGAATCAATATATTCTTTGGAATATAACAGCAAAAACAGAAGAACAGAAGATAAAGTTGCTTATTTAACTTTAGAACATAAAAATGAATGAATGAATTAATGCTTTTGAGAAATGTTAAAATTACAAGTTGAAATATAAAGAAAGCTTTATGGAAACAGTTGAATTACATACTAGAATGTAGAATTTTTAATTTTAAAATTCATGAAGACAATTGTAAGGGACCGTCGTTGAAACATCAATGTTCTAAACAACATTTCTGTATTTACCTTGACATGTAGCACCAGTTTTCAGATTTCATCACTTTATCTATGTTTTATCGTGTTTGTTTGTCATAGTTTTGAGATGAGATTAAAACATAATGAAATCATAATCAACTAATTTCACTCCGACTACAACAGTTCTGAGTGATAATTTTGTCTTTCTGTATTAACATGATATAAGTGTCTCATGTACACAGATAATTACTTCTCTTTTGAATTGTTATTCAATGTCCAAACAAGTCACAGGAAAATGTAAATGGACGTATCAGACATGAACGATAGTTGACAAACTAACGTGTCAAGATACGAGTTCGTAAAAGGAGAAACCGACAAGAAATGAATAACAAACCACGTGACAAACTGCACGTACTCAGTTCACGAGATCATCAGTTTCTTTTCATCGTGTTAAAAAAACTAATAAAAATTATTCTATTCTAGAATACCTAAAGGAGTTTTACCATACAAATTTAAGATTGTATTATGTAAATTAGAAACAAATTGGGTGCTTAGGAAAATAATAAACTGGAAAGAAACGATAATATTAGTATTATCTTTAACGATTGTATACCATACGTAAGTTAAGATTTTTGAAGACATTTTAAGTACCTTTATTGCTTCGTGTCTAATACACTTTTACTGAAAACAAAGAACCTTGACCTGTATCTACATGGTCAAACACTTCTGAACTACAGTGATTTTATTATTCAAACATGAATGTGAAACTAAGACAATCAACACTAAGATAGAAAGATAATCTGAACTTTGTTTTTTTGTTTTAAACAAAAGCTTCCGGAGAACCTCATGAATTACCTACCATGCTCGTCGTATAAATTGAGATGTACGAGAAAAGTTATGAAGTTACACAAAACTTTAGGATTTCCAACAATATAAAGAAGGAAACTCCAATGTTTTGTACATATTATGTGACAAACAATCGTACTGGGGTCAGCTGAGGGAAGTACTTACTGGACTGTACAACCTGCTTGAAATATTCCACGACCAAGGAAAGTGACATTTCAATTAAGAAATCCAAGTCGGTGGTCAATGGATAGATAGACAGAGAGAGAGAGAGATAAACGGGTAGATAGAAAGATAGATAGATAGGCAGACAGAGACAGGCAGATAGATAGATAGAGAGACAGATAAATAGATAGACAGAAAGACTGGTAGATAGATAGAGAAAGGGAGAGATAGAAAGATGGACAAACAGATAGATAGATAGAAAAAGAAAGAAATAGACAGAGAAAGAAAAGAGATATAGAGACAGACAGGTAGGTTGATAGATGGATAGAGAGACATACAGACAGACAATTAGATAGATAGAAAGATGAGTAGGTAGGTAGACAGATAGACAGATGCATAGGTAGATAGAAAGACAGACCACACAAACATAAAATTAAACAATATTTCTAAGAAAGCGTATTTTCACAATGACTACAGTCTAGAAACACAAAGTGGTTTGAAGTTTTAAATACGTGACGTACCCAAGTATAACGGTCATTCTTATAACGCACACTGGACTTAAGCCAAGACCAGATAGTCAGATCTTTTAAGTGAACGCGTGATGATACATTATCTGTGTTACGTCATGAACGTCTAAATATGGATCTGTCCAGTGTCGTGATTTTGTTTGTTGAAATTCGAAACTCATTGTAGGCGCTTCTACTAAACAATAAAAAACATGTGAAATAAGGAAGTTAGCTTGTAAAACTTTTTTTAAACACCTTGTAGTCAAGTACCTTATGTTTAATTTGTTTGTTCATAGTTCTGCATTACCAGCAGATACGACGCCCTACGGCGAGTAATTCATGCGAGTAATTATTAATTGCAGTACTCATACCTTGTTTAAAATATTTAGCAAAAGTGAAAACTTTCATTTAAACAGGATTTTGTTTTTTAGAAAGTACCTCACAGGAAACATGTTCGGATTCTGTGTTGAAGCCATACACAACTCCCTCTATCAAAATGATTTATGTACAGAGCTCAAAAGATTCATAAATTGCACTGATATGAACTGTAATGTTATATACATATTGAAAGTGATAAAATTTATTGAAAAAATAATATATTTTTAAGAACTCCAGTTCCTCAGTACTACATTTACAAATTACATGAATAAATATATAATTGTGTGTGTGTTTTTTATAGCAAAGCCACATCGGGCTATCTGCTGAGCCCACCGAGGGGAATCGAACCCCTCATTTTAGTGTGGTAAATCCGTAGGCTTACCGCTGTACTAGAGGGGGGGCTGTATAATAAAGCCCTTATATCAGTCCTAGTGGAACTCGTGTTCTTGTTGTGGGGAGAGTAGTTTTATTTAAAATAATGTTCTATTATAAAGAATGTGCACAGAAGTTTTAGTTACATACATAAGTAAACGCTACGTCCATTGCATTAAGATAATCAAATAAATACAGATCCGTCGTCCTATTTATTTATCAGTTTGGTTTGGTTTGTTTTCAATTTAGCACAAAGCTACACAAAAGCTACCTGCGCTATCCGTCCCTAATTTAGTACCAATAGATGAAAGGTCGACTCATGAACTACTATTTAACCACCAAATAGTGGGATTGACCTTTACATTATTACGATCCCACAGTTGAAAGCATGTTTGGTGTAACGGAGATATGAACATTCGATGCACAAATTGCGCGTCGAGCGCCATGACTACACGAGGCCTAACATTCATTTATTAAAACATTTATTGATACAGTAATTTGAATGTTTTAATTCCTCAGACAGAGGAAACATAGAAAAAACTATATTACAAGGAAATCCTTCAATATTTAGCAATTAAAATAATTAGTTTTAAGGACTGGTTATATTAGTTTGATGTAAAAAAAAATCTTTCTGTTAGGTCTTTAATGACTGACACAAAATAAACCTAGATCTATTTTAGTTAAAACTCGTCAACTCGTTGTGTAATTATCTTCAATAAGGAAGTTTCAGTTCTACCTGTTTTTGACGACTCTATCTGTTGAAATACAGATTCTAGTTTAAATGTTTCTAGAAAAAGTTCACTAACCTATTCTGAAACCACTTGCAGAACACAAAAGTATACCGTAATTATACAGTTGTTACATCGTGTGTATTTTCTTATAGCAAAGTCACCTCGGGCTACCTACTGAGCCCACCGAGAAGAATCGAACCGCTGGTTGTAACGTTGTAAATCCGGAGACATACCGCTGTACTAGCGGGTGCTTGTTACATTCATTTAAGTTTAATTTATGGTTGTTTTCTATCTATATAGTTGTAATTCTAACACCCCCTAAGAGAACTCATATTTAAAGTCCCAAATTCGTTGAGTCTAAAAACAAATAATCTAAGTTAATTAATGAATAAATTAATTCACATTTAATAGATTATTATTAGACTATTATGTTCTTTGTCTCTTTCTATGTAATGTTTCTAAGATAATCTAAAGAAACACTGTTATTGGGATATTTTTACATACGATATTTTCATTATAAGTACTAAAGATACATCTCTCTTTCTTTTACAGTTAAGGGAACGAGTTACTTCAGTAACTTCGAAGGGTGTTATAATCAGCCAGAGATTTCCGGATATTCTTCAATAAATATTGGTTCTAGTTGGTTGTGTGGCTATTTACACCTATTGAGAAAATTCAATAGCCTAGGTGTAAAATTGACTGTTTAGCAGATTTCTAATAACTCATCTAATGATTAATTATTTTCAGTGCCAGTGATTGTTGATTCATTCGAGCTGTTATTTATGTAAGTGTCCTCACGTTCATGAAACCAATGTGTTTTTTTAGCTTCTTCACAGTTTAAGAACATTACTTTAATGTCTTACAATTGAAACGTAAAAAACTTTAATATTTGCCAACTGTTACTTGATACTTAAAGAACTATGGCAGTATTAAATGATTTCGTGTGGAAAGTGTTGATAAACAGCGCCATCTTGTGCTTGGCTCTGTTAGAGAGCAAAATAAGCGGTCAGAAGGCCCTGGTTCCTGGAGATATACTCTTAGGCGGATTATTTCCTATTCACACCAAGGGTTCCAAGACAAAATGCGGACTAATTAACAAAGACCGAGGAATCCAACGGACTGAAGCCATGCTGTTCGCGATAGATAAGATAAACCAGGACCCTACTATCCTAGGGAATATCCGGCTGGGCGCCATCATCCTTGATACCTGTTCTAGTGACAGCTATGCCCTCAATCAGTCTTTAGAGTTTATCAGATCTTCCATCAACACGGTGGACGCCACAGCTTTCGAGTGCCCTGATGGAAGTTTTCCAAAACTTAAATTCAGTAACAAGGCCATCAGTGGAGTTGTGGGTGGTTCTTACAGTGAGGTGTCTCTCCAGGTAGCCAACTTATTAAGGCTCTTCAGAATTCCACAGGTCAGTCCAGCGTCCACAGGTACCTCTCTTAGTGATAAGACTAGGTATGACTTCTTCGCTCGAACTGTACCTCCAGATACTTTCCAGGCTATAGCCTTAGTGGACCTTGTCCAGAGTTTCAACTGGTCCTATGTTTCACTTGTGTCCTCGGAAGGCCAATATGGCGACTCAGGAATGAAAGCTTTCCAGCAGGAGGCACGTGCTAGAAACATCTGCATTGCTATCAACGAAAAGTTCCTCATTCAGCTAACAAAGAAATTTTCGATAATATTTACAGGAATTTGTTAACCAAGAAGAACGCCCAGGGCGTAGTTTTGTTCACCCGAGCCGAAGACGCGCGAGGCATTCTTGAAGCGTCAAAAAGCGCTAAGTCGGTGGGCAAGTTTGCCTGGATAGCTAGTGATGGGTGGGGAAAACAGGAAAAGCTCGTGGAAGGGCTTCAAGATGTGGCAGAGGGCGCTATTACAGTAGAATTGCAGTCTCGCGAAATTGAGGAATTTGACTGGTACATGCAGAATTTGACAGCATACAACAATCAGCGAAACCCCTGGTTCAAAGAATACTGGGAAGATGTTTTTTCTTGTAAGTTGCCCAATAACGACGGCGTGGAGAGTACAGACACCAGAGTTCCCCTGTGTTCACCCAACCTCCGCCTCTCGAATGACGTGGGCTACGTTCAAGAATCCAAGGTTCAATTTGTTGTGGACGCCGTCTATTCATTAGCCTATGCTTTACATAAGGCTTGGGAAGTCTTATGTAACCGTCACAGTGACCACTACTGCCAAGCTCTGCGAGACCTGGATGGTGGCGCCCTCTATAAAGATTACCTTCTGAATGTTTCGTTTATAGGTAAGATATTAAACTTGTACATATATATGTGTAAAAGCGAAGTAATAATAAAATATATTATTATGAGGGTTTATTAACAACTTAATTAGGCTCATGTTAAGCGAACTGTCTCTGCATTTAAAGACTTCAATACTGAAACCGAAAGTTTGCACCAAATAAACATTCAAATAATTAGCGGTAAAACAACTGTGTGTTTTCCGTTATTCAATGAGATGTTCTGTTCGTTTTAACAATCATGTTAGGTGTCTATTAACAACTAAATTAATTATATGTACGGTTGATTTTATCTAACGTTATTTCAGACAAAAGATTTTTATTGACGAGATAAAAATTAATCCTTGTTTTTAATGGCAGTATAGTGTCTTTTCGCGATTCCATTAGGTACGTCATAATGTGAAATTTCTGATGACTTTAATATAGTACGGTATTATGGGGATTTTATGATGATTTAGCGACATATATAATTATTGAATTACTTAAATCCGTAATGCAATGTTACAGCAATATATGACGTGGAAACACCTGCAACTAAATATATGATAATTTACACTCCCAGGTTAAGGCTTTATATAAAATAATAATTTTTTATTATAATATAGGGTATGACATCGTGAAAAGATATAAAAAGGAGTGATTATTACTCACATTATCGGGTTAAATCTATCTGAATAACATTGTTTATTGTAATGGTAATTTACAAAGCAGTGTTACTATACCAACGATGTTGTGATAAAATATAGTTCGATAATTCCGAACTGCAATTCTGAGAGTTCATGGTTCATGTCTCGTTTCCGGAAAACTCGCTAGATAATTTGGTGCGAGGGATGTGCCAGAAGATTTCTCGATGAGTGTTGTTGACTAGCTGTCTCTCCTATAGTCTCTCAGTTCAAATCTGGTACCGCTGTGCTCAATTATTGTGTAGCATTGCGCGAAAGGTCTAAGCAAACCAACTTTCTCGACTTCTAACTACTGTCAATAAATTCAGTAAATTCTTGTAAATAAAAGATCTATCTATTTCACTCCCTGGTAGAAGGCAAGTGTCATTAAACAATGTGTTTTTTTTTCATTATTATTCCTGTAACTTTATTTGTCATGTGTCTGCTCACATCACGATAGCAACGAAGTTTCAGATGTGTCCACGTTACACGTGGTAGTGTCAATATTAACACTATTGCTTTGTTATACCAGTATATTGGGCACTATTTACATTAGAAGGTAACTGAAACAATCATAAAAACATGAAGAAAAACAAGTTAATGTTTAAAAGAATCATCGTTGGTTTAGAAAGAAGCATTGGTGTATTTCATTTTACATTTTTTATTCATTCACTACTGCTTACTTTAAATTTTGTTCTGATAATCCATTACTTTGTTTAGGTTTAGTATTCGTACACCACTACTACTTACTTTAAGTTTTGTTCTGATAATCCATTACTTAGTTTAGGTTTTGTATTCATACACTACTACTTCAAATTTTGTTCTGATAATCCATTACTTAGTTTAGGTTTTGTATTCATACACCCCTACTTACTTTTTGTTCTGATAATCCATTACTTAGTTTAGGTTTTGTATTCATACACCACTACTTACTTTTTGTTCTGATAATCCATTACTTAGTTTAGGTTTTGTATTCATACACCACTACTTACTTTTGTTCTGATAATCCATTACTTAGTTTAGGTTTTGTATTCATACACCACTACTTACTTTTGTTCTGATAATCCATTACTTAGTTTAGGTTTTGTATTCATACACCACTACTTACTTTTTGTTCTGATAATCCATTACTTAGTTTAGGTTTTGTATTCATACACCACTACTTACTTTTGTTCTGATAATCCATTACTTAGTTTAGGTTTTGTATTCATATACCCCTACTTACTTTTTTAAGTTCTGATAATCCATTACTTAGTTTAGGTTTTGTATTCATACACCCTTACTTTTTTGTTCTACTTACTTTTTTTGTATTCATACACCCTACTTACTTTATGTTCTGATAATCCATTACTTAGTTTAGGTTTTGTATTCATACACCCCTACTTACTTTATGTTCTGATAATCCATTACTTAGTTTAGGTTTTGTATTCATACACCACTACTTCAAATTTTGTTCTGATAATCCATTACTTAGTTTAGGTTTTGTATTCATATACCTTTTGTTCTGATAATCCATACTTACTTTTTTATGTTCTGATAATCCATTACTTAGTTTAGGTTTTGTATTCATACACCACTACTTACTTTTTGTTCTGATAATCCATTACTTAGTTTAGGTTTTGTATTCATACACCCTACTTACTTTAAGTTTTTTATTGTTAATTTACTTCTAACTCAAAGTTTTGTTATCATAATCCAAAAATAGTTCAATATTTACAAAATATTACGTTCTCTTAGGATAAGTTACAAAAACTGTGATATTTTAGCATAAAAAATTTATATAACCATGGTTAATGAAATCATGATGTTTCAGTTTGTCAGTGATAATTTTGCGGACTTACAACGGTCAAATCCGGAGTTCGGTTTCTCGTGATGACCACAGAAGCTACTGTGTGACTGAAACATGAAATGAGGAATAAAGTACAATTAATAAATGCAATATATAACTAGCTTTACCGGTTGTTGTTTCTCGTCTTTGAGATCTTTAATAGTTGCATACCATTATTTTAGCCTACTTTAATGTACCCTGTTGTTTCTTTTCATTGTAACAATCACAAACGAAGTTTGCACACAACACTGTAATACTATTATTTTAATCTGTGTTTGATGGCATTGTAGGATTTTATATATATCTGTTACATCTAACTCACACATATGTCGCTATAACCTGTATCTTGTTTCAACACAGTTGCTTAATAAAACCATCTGTAGTTCGGTATGGTCAAGTGGTTAGGACGCTTTTCTCACAATCTAAGAATTACCATTCCGCCAAATATGCTAGTTTAGTTGTTTTTTAACTTAGCGCAAAGCAACACGATGACTATCTGCGCTTGTCTTCTCTAATTTAGCAGTGTAAGATCAGAGGAGAGGTAGCTAGTCATTACCACCAACTCTTGGGCTACTCTTTTACCAGCTAATAGTGGGATTGATTGCGCTATTACAACGCCTCCACGGCTGAAAGGGCGAGCATTTCTGGTGTGATGGGGTTTCGAATCCGCGATCCTCAGATTGCGAATCGAGTGCCCTAACCATCTGGCCATGGCGAGCCATCAAATATATTCGCCCCTTTAGCCGTTAGGGGGCTATAACGTTCTTGTCAATCTAAGTATTCGTTGGTTACAGAGTAACTAAAGAGTTGGCGGTAGGTGATGACGACTAGTTGCTGTCCCTCTGGTCTTCCAATTCTAAATTAGGGACTATTATCGCAGATATTCTCGTATAGACTTGCGCGAAAATAAAAGAAACATTTTGAATTAACTAATTAAAATTAATTTTAATAAAAAATCTTCAAAACATAAGTCATCAATAAAAGATCTACATGTGGGTTAAGGTTAGTTTGTTAGGTCAGCAGCAAATCTGATGGCTTATGAAGATAAAAACATGAACCTTTTTGTACACTAATATATCACCCTTGAATAATACATGAACCTTTTTGCACAGTAATATATCACCCTTGAATAATACATGAACATTTTTGCACACTAATATACTACCCTTGAATAATACATAAACCTTTTTTATGCGCTAATACATTACCCTTGCATAATACATGAATCCTTCTATACGCTAATATACCATCCTTTAACGGTAAGCCGTTCAATCGGTTTATCTATGTAAGATGTATCATACTTTTACTAAAACCCATTAAACATTAGCGAAAAAAAACTAATTCAAAACCTATTAACACCGGTTAAGAAAATCAAATATTTCATGGTTTACTAAATTTTGACTGTTTATGTAAGTTCTTTTGTTGTTAATATAAGTTATTCTTCAAGAGATATGGCAATATAAAAAAAACGTATTTACTAACATAACATAATAACAAGTTGAGACAAATTCGTATTTTACAAATTACACAATAGAGTTATTATTGGCATATATTAAGAATGTTTGTGTTGTTTTAAGCTTTAAATTTATTAGTCACTGAGTTTGTTTAAAGTCTCTGAAGGGAAAAAATAGCCAACAAAAATAGTCTTAGTATTTTTTCACATTGGTTTTAATAATAATAAAACAGCTATTACACGTATAATACAAAGCAGATTGATTCGACACAGTGATTGATGAAGTAACAGCAGTGAAAATAGCCTGATTTGCCTCAAGCGTGGAAAACTTGTAATGATGTGGAAATACCTATTAAGATAGGAAAGAAAATAATGCGAATCTTCCATGAAACACGAGAATGACGTTGAAATAAGTTGAAGTGTTATAATTTATTTTTAAGGTAGAGAAATATGATAAATATAGAGAGAAACATTTTTTCTTTTTAGTATTCTGATAACATACATGAAACTAAGAGCACCTTTGTACGATATTTAAATCAGTCTTGATTATGTTGTATAGTTCTACTAAACCAAATCTATATATGGATAAACAACAATTGTACTGAAGTCAAACTCTATAAGGTTAAACAACAGTTGTGTTTAAATCAAGCTCTATATTGTTGAACAACAAATGCGTTTAAATCAACTTCTATATTATTAAACAATAATTGTGTAATTATTCTATAATGTTAAACAGTAGCTGTGCTTATATCAATCTCTATATTGTTGGATAACAGTTGTGATTAAATCAAGCTCTATATTGTTGGATAACAGTTGTGGTCAAGTCAAGCTCAAAATTGTTAAACAACAATTGTGTTCAAGTTAAGCTCTATATTGTTAGATAACAGTTGTGATTAAATCAAGCTCTATATTGTTAGATAACAGTTGTGATTAAATCAAGCTCTATATTGTTAGATAACAGTTGTGATTAAATCAAGCTCTATATTGTTAGATAACAGTTGTGATTAAATCAAGCTCTATATTGTTAGATAACAGTTGTGGTTAAATCAAGCTCTATATTGTTAGATAACAGTTGTGATTAAATCAAGCTCTATATTGGTAGATAACAGTTGTGATTAAATCAAGCTCTATATTGTTAGATAACAGTTGTGATTAAATCAAGCTCTATATTGTTGGATAACAGTTGTGGTCAAGTCAAGCTCAAAATTGTTAAACAACAATTGTGTTCAAGTTAAGCTCTATATTGTTAGATAACAGTTGTGATTAAATCAAGCTCTATATTGTTAGATAACAGTTGTGATTAAATCAAGCTCTATATTGTTAGATAACAGTTGTGATTAAATCAAGCTCTATATTGTTAGATAACAGTTGTGATTAAATCAAGCTCTATATTGTTAGATAACAGTTGTGATTAAATCAAGCTCTATATTGTTAGATAACAGTTGTGGTTAAATCAAGCTCTATATTGTTAGATAACAGTTGTGATTAAATCAAGCTCTATATTGTTAGATAACAGTTGTGATTAAATCAAGCTCTATATTGTTAGATAACAGTTGTGATTAAATCAAGCTCTATATGTTTAAACAACGATTGTGCTGAACTCAAGCTCTATATTGTTAAACAATAAATGTGTTTAAATCAAGCTCTATATTGATAAACAACAATTTGTTAGAAATATCAAACTCTATATTTCTAAACAACAAGTATGTTGAAGTCAAGCTCTATATTGTTAAATAATAAATGTGTTTAAATCAATGTTTATATTGTTAGATAACAGTTGTGTTTGAATCAAGCACTGAAAGGTTAAACAATAATTATGTTGAAATTAAGCTTTCTAATGTTAAACGACAATTGTGTTTAAATCAAGCTCTATATTGTTAAACGACAATTGTGTTTGAATCAAGCTCTATGTTGTTAAACAACAATTGTGTTTTAATGATGTTCTGTATTGTTAAAGAATAATTGTGATTAAATTAAGCTTTATAACGTTGAACAACAATTCTGTTGAAGGTTAAATTCTATAGTTAAAGTCAATCTCTGTATTATAACCCAACACTTCGGTTGAAGTTGATCTATAGTGTTAAACAACAATTATGTTGGTTTCAGTTGTTTTGTGGTAACGTACTCAAAGTTATCATTTTTAGACTTTTTAATAAAGTTTCCATGAGGAGACATTGCATATCTTTAAGCGTTTATTAATAAATAACAAAACATAGAACATATTGAGCCCTAAGTCGTCGATGAGACGGCTTACTGAGACACAATAATTTTATTATTTCTCCAGATGTCGCTGCAGGTATATGCACAATTTAATTATCTTCTATGATTTTCTTAAATTAGTAGACATTTCTGGAACTGTACCAGCGGCTTTGTTTTCTTCTGTAGCTGTTTTACTTGTATAGATTTTGCTCGAAGTGTTATTGATGCCTAGCTATTTAAGATTTTCTTATTTCTGCAGATCTCGCTGGAAGTGAAGTGAAATTTGACCGCCAGGGAGATGGTTTGGGACGATACAACATATACAACTATCAACGTATCCCTAATACCTCTTTGTATGAATACAAAGGTATCGGTGAATGGTTCAATGGTTTGCATTTAAATTTGGATGAAGTACTCTGGTCTCAAGGCTCACGTAGGGTGCCGCCCTCTATCTGCAGTGAACCGTGTGGGGTGGGTGAAATTAAAATGACGCAAACTGGTGACGTCTGTTGCTGGATTTGCTCACGTTGTAACCCGTGGGAATACGCGCTGGACGAATTTACATGTGCGGATTGTGGTCACGGGCGCTGGCCGTACCCCGACAAACTTAGCTGTTACGACCTAACGAAACAGCACATGCGCTGGAACTCGATTTTTGCACTCGTGCCTATTGCTATATCATGTCTGGGTATTCTATTGACTCTAGGGGTAATGATAATCTTTGTTCTAAATAACAACACTCCAATCGTTAAGGCTTCAGGTCGGGAACTTAGTTACATGCTGCTATGGGGCATCCTATTCTGTTATCTTATGACGTTCATTCTTCTAGCTAAGCCTAGCCCCGTGATTTGTGGCTTACAACGTTTCGGTGTGGGCTTTGGGTTCTCGACTATATACAGTGCCCTCTTAACCAAAACGAATCGTATTTCTCGAATTTTTGACAGTGCTCGTAACTCAGCTCGTCGCCCGAGTTTCATAAGTCCTCGATCACAGGTTATAATAACATCGGTGTTCATCGCTGTTCAGGTTATCGCAACCCTGGTGTGGTTCATGATCGAGATACCAGGCGTCCGCCATTACTACCCGGATGGAAAAAGGAACGAAGTGATCCTGAAATGTCACACCAAAGACTCCAGCTTCCTTATTTCACTGCTGTACAACATGGTGCTGATAACAGTGTGCACCGTATACGCTGTCAAAACCCGAAAAATTCCTGAGAATTTTAATGAGTCCAAGTTCATTGGCTTCACAATGTACACAACGTGCATTATATGGCTAGCCTTTGTACCAATTTACTTCGGAACAGGCAATTCGTTTGAGGTAAATATTTTAAAATCGTTCTAAGTTTATTTTAACGAAAAACTGGAATTTATTACGAGGTTTTTAATCAACGTGAACAAAATAACGGGTTTTATCTCCAGTGAAATGTGTTTTTATTGGCTCCATCTGGGTTAGCCAACAGTGAAATGTGTTTTTATTGGCTCCATCTGGGTTAGCGAACAGTGAAATCTGTTTTTATTGGCTCCATCTGGGTTAGCGAACAGTGAAATGTGTTTTTATTGGCTCCATCTGGGTTAGCGAACAGTGAAATGTGTTTTTATTGGCTCCATCTGGGTTAGCGAAATTATAAGCTATTGATAACTCCTACCGAAATTGTGATGGTGAAATATAGAACAAATAAAGACACGTTCTGGAGATAAAAATCGTTACCTTATCTTCATTAATAAATATTTTAACATGTTTTTAACCTCTCTCTAGATTAATAAATCATTTGTTTCTCTCCTATATTTCTTATCATTATTCTCTCCTAACGCCATGTATAATAGTTCGTTTTCGTAATTGTTATTTCTTTCTTTTGTTTCTCTATAGTTTTACTAGTTTGTTCAACCGATTTCTTGTCAACTTCCTCTTCTTTCGCCACATTTTTCTTTTGTCACATTCATCTTCATCACGATATTTCTCCTTCTTTCCCATAATCCTTGCAGGTTTTCGTCCGTAACTTTACGTTTCACCAAACCTTTCAAAAAGTTATTAATCACACTTGCTATCCTAATACCAATTACAATAATAGGATAGAGCTCGATCTGTCAGAATATTTTACCATTAAAGTCTTCGGAAGAATCGAGTAACGAAAACTGCGGATCAGTAAGAGGCTATCTAACTAAGTGAAAACTATGAACTAGCAGGAGGCTATCTCACTAAGTGAAAACTATGGACTAGCAGGAGGTTAGCTTACTAAGCGAAAACTATGGACTAGCTTGAGGCTATCTCACTAAGTAAAAACTATGGACTAGCAGGAGGTTAGCTTACTAAGCGAAAACTATGGACTAGAAGGAGGCTAGCTCACTAAATGAAAACTATGGACTTGCAGGAGGTTAGCTACTAAGCGAAAACTATGGACTAGCTATCTCACTAAGTAAAAACTATGGACTAGCAGGAGGTTAGCTTACTAAGCGAAAACTATGGACTAGAAGGAGGCTAGCTCACTAAATGAAAACTATGGACTTGCAGGAGGCTAGCTCACTAAGTGAAAACTATGGACTAGCAGGAGGCTAGCTCACTAAATGAAAACTATGGACTAGAAGGAGGTTAGCTCACTAAGCGAAAACCATAGACAAGCAGGAAGTTAGCTCACTAAGCGAAAACCATAGGCAAGCAGGAAGTTAGCTCACTAAATGAAAACTATGGACTAGCAGGAGGTTAGCTCACTAAATTAAAACTATGGACTAGCAGGAGGCTAGCTCACTAAATTAAAACTATGGACTAGCAGGAGGTTAGCTCACTAAGCGAAAATCATAGACAAGCAGGAAGTTAGCTCACTAAATGAAAACTATGGACTAGCAGGAGGTTAGCTCACTAAATTAAAACTATGGACTAGCAGGAGGCTAGCTCACTAAATTAAAACTATGAACTAGCAAGAGGTTAGCTCACTAAATTAAAACTATGGACTATAAGGAGGCTAGCTCACTAAATGAAAACTATGGACTAGCAGGAGGCTAGCTCACTAAGAGATCTCCCTCTTAATCATGTTGTTTATAATTTTCTTTTAGAAATTACAGTAAATGGGAATAACTTATGTGAATATAATAATAGTTGCTTAATAGTGCAAACACATGTAACTTAAAACTTAATTCACTTGAATCGTTGAGTGAAGTCAAAATATTAAGTTTTTATTAATCAAAACTGAAACCTAATCGTGCACAATAAAACATTAGCATGACCTATCTTCTAAAGATATATATATAAAATAATATGCATTATTTACCAGATAAACTCATGTTTTGTGTGTATATATATATATGCTAAGTCATTAGTATCAAGTGTTTGTGTTGACCATAATCTTAAACTGATTCTGGCAACTTCTCACTTCATTTACTTTCAATATGACAAACGCGATGTTACCAAACTAAATTAAAAACACAGTGTTAAGTCCATTATAAAATCAGTAATTTTACAGGTGACAGATACACGCAGATACCGTATTCTTGTACTAAATATTCTACAATTACAGTTACGGATGTTGTAGTCTCACTAAGCCTAGATTACAAACGTCAAATCAATAAAATGTCTTTAATCCGAGGGTCCCGGATTAAAATCCCCGTCACACCAAACATGCTTGCTCTTTCAGCCGTGGGGACGTTATGATGTGGCGGCCAATCCCACTATTCTTTGGTAAAAGAGTAACCCAAGAGTTGATGGCGGGTGGTAATGACCAGTTGCCTTCTATTTAGTCTTACACAGCTAAATTAGGGACGGCTAGCGCAGGTAGCTCTCATGTAGCTTTGCGCAAAATTCAAAACAAACCAAACTAAAATCTCCTCTATTCGCAACGTTCTCTGGTTCTTAATATATGTAATTAGACACCTTGATAAAGATAAAATATACTACTATAGGTCATTGTACTATAGGTCATTGTACTCATGACGTTTATTCTTCTAATTAAACTTAACCCTGTGATTTGTGGCATTGGGTTCTCCACTATATACGAGATGCAATAAAGATGAAACGTCAGAATTCCTTGCTCGACAGAGAACAAAAGAATGTTGTGAACAAAGGAGACTTTATTAATTAGAGATTGAGAACCGATGTTTAATGAAACATGTTAATCTTAATCGAAATGTTTATGCATGTACACACAGACTATTTATTTCTTGTATTATGTAAACATCGCACACGATGGCGTTTTAACCATAACCCTAAAAATTGTTTGTTTTGTATTTCGCACAAAGCTACTCGAGGGTTATCTGAGCTAGCCGTCCCTAATTTACCAAGACCTCCCCTAAATATTAACATGAATCACAAATGCTTCTATGTTTGTTTGTTTTTAATTTCGCGCAGAAGCTACACGCGGGATAGCAGCACCAACCGTCCCTAATTTAGAAGTATAAAACTAGAGGAAAGGCAACTAGTTTTCATCACCCGCCGCCATCTCTTGGAATGCTCTTTTACCAAATAATAGGGGGACTGATCGTCTTAAAATCTTAAATACCTCAATCAGTTCCTTTCTAACTCTTTTTTCCTCGTATTCAACACTTCCTTAAATACCTCAATCAGTTCCTTTCTAACTCTTCTTTCCTCGTATTCAACACTTCCTTAAATACCTCAATCAGTTCCTTTCTAACTCTTCTTTCCTCGTATTCAACACTTCCTTAAATATCTCAATCAGTTCCTTTCTAACTCTTTTTTTCCTCGTATTCAACACTTCCTTAAATACCTCAATCAGTTCCTTTCTAACTCCTCTCTTCAACACTTCCTAAATACCTCAATCAGTTCCTTTTATAACTTTTTTTTTCTTCATTATTCAACCTTAATTTCCTTAATTGGTTCTTTCACTTATTTCTTCCATTCATTCAAACCTCTTAAATACTCAATCAGTTCTTTCTAACTTTTCTTTCCTCGTATTCAACACTTCCTTAATACCTCAATCGGTTCCTTTCTAACTCTTTTCTTTTCCTATCATTCAACACTTCTTTAAATACCTCAATCAGTTCCTTTATCTAACTCTTCTTTCTTCGTATTCAACACTCTTAAATACCTCAATCGTTCCTTTTCTAATCTTTCCACTTCTAACATACCTCAATCTTCCTTTCTAACTCTTTTTTCTACACTATTCAACACTTCCTTAAATACCTCAATCTTCTATCTTCTTTCTCGTATTCAATACTTCTTAAATACCTCAATCAGTTCTTTCTAACTCTTCTTTCCTCGTATTCTCTCTAATACCTAATCAGTTCTTAACTTTCATCGTATTCAACACTTCCTTAAATACCTCAATCAGTTCCTTTCTAACTCTTCTTTCCTCGTACTCAACACTTCCTTTATTTTAGGCACCATTATAGTAGCCTCCCGCTGTATCTCTTCCAACTGTTCAATGTTTTTCCCAAGGCTGAACACAACATTACAAATGTGGCTTCACCAGTAACCTTTGCAGTGCAATTATAACCTGTTCATACTTGTACTCAGTGTTTCTGTATATATCCCTACCACTATAAACAGCACATTGCTTGGATGGCTTCAGAGACCATCTTCCATTTATTTATCCAACTCACTAAATGATTTAAATCCTTTTGAGAAGCACCAGTATTCTCTTCACATCCAGCAACATCCAAGACCTTAATATCATCTACAAATTTAAGTAACTTATTGACTATTTCTTTATCTATGTCATTGATGTAAATGTTCCATGATGTACCCCACTTGTGACATTAATCCAGTTTGACTAAACTCCATTTGTAAAGTCCATTTGTTGGACTTGTCCTTTGAAAAAAAGAAGTTACGTCAGACAACTTTCAACTCCCTGGTATCTGTCCAGTATTCCACAACTGACAATAAAATGGTCATAAGTGGCTCACATATCCAACCTTTAACCTCTTTCAAAACCTTCGGAAAATACCATCTGGTTCAGATGCCTTAGCGTTTATTTAGCTTACCAATGTTTTCAACCGGCTAAGAATTAATTCAATCATCTTGTTTGATCTTGTTCCCATTTATAAACTATCGTTTTTTCCTTATCTCCATATGCAGCAAAACATCTAACCTAATAGAGCACCCAGATGTTCTCCAATCTCCACCCTCTTGATTATTTCTATATTTCAAGTTAACAAAGAATCTAAAATAACATTGTTATTAGTAGGTACATTGCCCAACTGGTGAAGAAATTCATCTTAAACAGTTTCCAAAAACCTTTCTTTCTCGTGGTTTGACTCTAGCATTTCCTAATCTTTATACCTGAAATTAAAACCACTCATAATCATGCATACACTTACAATTGAAGTTTAACTACTGAAGGCTTCTATTGGAAATGTTCAGTCATTTCTGGGCCAAATTCAACTTATTTCTTACAGTTTGGCGGATCATACGTCTCTGTGTATACGGCAAAGCGACCTCTAAGCAAAAATCTCCTACTAAGAGTATTCCACGTCACCTCTGTATCATATTCAAATTAGAAAACAAAGAGAATTATTACAACATTTAAACTTGTGTCTACTCTTGATTGTTCGATGAGTTTATGTTAGTTTTTTACGTATTTGTGTTCCATATTTTATAAATAGATCATTTCTTTGTTTATTTGTATTTAAGTGCAAACCTATACAATTAGTTCTCTATGCTCTCCCCATCATGGGTATCGAAATCCAGTCTCTAGCGTCGTAAGTCTGCGGAAATACTGCTGTACTACTAGGAGGCAGAAAATAAGTAAGGAGAAAGGTCTAAGAATAATTGAATTCTGAAGTGAAGTGTACATAGGACAAATTTCTTCCCCGTATAAAAGAATCCCCTATTGAGTTTTAAACGATTATTCTCCCTCCCCATTAACTTCACATCCTTCAACTGGTGGAAAGGTTAAGACTTGATCAACGCTGTCTAAGGAAGATTATATTAAACAGTCATGTACAAATGTTAAAGATCTGCGCATGCACAAAACATTGTTGGAACGTTGTTTCACGTGGCGTTTCCTACGTATTTTTATTGGATGTCTGTTCCACCAACTTTTCATGTTCCTGTGCCAATTTCACTACTTCTATACATTTTAAAGTAATTCATTTCAACCAAATGTATTTTATCATTTATTAAGTATATGATTTGTTATCCCTTTAGTCCAACAAATGAAACGACGATTTTCAAAAATCGCGTGACTTTAAGTAATTTACAGACGAGAAAAATGAAACGTTAAATGGAACATTAAAAATATATGTATATATATATATAAATAAAATACTTCTAAAATTCAAATATACAGACCCTTCATCTACACAATTCCGCGAAAAACGATCTTTTAACAGTAAACAGTACGTGGTAGGAACAGCAGATTCATGACGGAAGTTGTCTGTTTTTCACGTCTGGCATTGAGACGTCAAACATATCTCGAGGGCACGTTCTATGCGCTATGAAACCGATCCTGACTGATTTATGTCCCACCCAAACAAGAAAACTGGATAACTGCTTCAATTACTGACCGTCATTTTAACGTAAAGGCTTAGGTGACAAAAATTTAAAAACAAATAATATTGAATACTTAAATAACAATATGTAATAGAGATGGCGTATGGAAAACGTTTGTAGGGCTTGTGAGACATTTGGTGGTTTTATGATCTTTATACATACATATAATAAATAGTAAACGTGCCACACATTTATCAAGCCTGAATTTAACTGAATGTTACAAAAAAGTAATTATTTTATTAACCCAGAAACGTTGTTTCTGTGTATGTTACTGTTTTACAGTTTCCATACGAGGTATCTAGTTTAGTTGTCACGCCTTTATAAGAAAGATCTTGAGGGTGAGAAAGAAAAAGATGAAACTTATGGCAAAATTAACCATAATTTAGAACTGATAAGCTTTAAATTATTTTTGGTTTAGATGTGTAGCCTCTTACTCATCATTAATAAGGTAAAATACCGTAGATGTACAGTCACAATTAATTATACATTATTATTTAGCAGACAAACTGGTTCCTTATTTATTTATCTGTTAACTAATAAACAACATGTAATCACTGGCAGGTTGTAAAACATAGAACTTTAAAATTTCATATTGATTTCTACTAGAGAACCATGAAAGAACCATAATCCTAATCTGATGGTTTCAGGGCCTGGCATGGCCTGGGGTCAGGGTGCTCGACTTGCAATATGAGAGTCGTTGATTTGAGCATCGTTACTAAATGTGTTGGCCCTTTCAGCCGTGGGAGCAGTATAATGTGACAATCAATCCCACTATTCGTCAGTGAAAGAGTAGCCCAAGCGTTCACGGTTGGTGATGTTGACTATCTGCCTTCCCTGTAGTTTATCACGACAAAATTAAGGACAGCTAGCTCAGATAGTCCATGTAGCTCTGCGTGAACTTCAAACCAAAACAAGCAAACCTAATGGTATTACTTTGTTTGATTTTGAAGATAAACAATTAACGCAAACTTTATTTCTCCATCAACTAAACACTTTATTGTCCCTTATCGTTAGTTATTTCACAGAACATTAAGTTTTAGGTGTTTGAGAAGAAATTCTCCAGTGAACTATCTTAATGCGAACATCCCAGGATTGAACACTGATTATTCGATACATATCGATTGCAAGAAAAGACTTTGTACAACCTATAAGAGAGTTGTTGTTGTTTTGAAGTAAGCACAAAGCTACACAATGGGCTATCTATGCTCTGCCCACCACGGGTACCGAAACCCGGTTTTTAACGTTGTAAGTCCGCAGACATACCGTTGAGCCACTGGGGGACCCTATAAGAGAGGAATGTCGTTTATAGATGTTGTCTACCAGTGTGGCTTGCATGATATACTGTAAAATCGTTCTGTTTATAGGTGTGATCATAACTTTGTTTATTGATATTGTCCACCTTCAATATTATACATGATGTACTGAAAGCTCTGTTTTCTTATTATTTCCTATGTTATTTAATAACTATTCACACAATATAAACTATTCATTTCAAATACGTTTGTATTGTTCCCATAATAATCAACTATTTCAGAGCAACTGTCCCCACTCTGCTCTACTTAGAGTGATTTCACTGTCCCCACCCTGCTCTACTTAGAGTGATTCCACTGTCCCCACTCTGCTGTACTTAGAGTGATTCCACTGTCCCCACGTAGAGCACTACTTAGAGTGATTCCACTGATTTAATGGTTAGGAGACAAAAAGAACTGGAAAGTTACACTTATTCCGGCAACTTAAACTTAAAACTTGTATAAATAAACGTGCCTTGTAACACTTCTATAAATAAACGTGCCTTGTAACACTTCTATAAATAAACGTGCCTTGTAACACTTCTATAAATAAACGTGTCTTGTAGCACTTCTATAAATAAACGTGCCTTGTAGCACTTGTATAAATAAACGTGCCTTGTAGCACTTGTATAAATAAACGTGCCTTGTAACACTTCTATAAATAAACGTGCCTTGTAGGAACTTGTATAGCATATGAATATAATCCAATATTTTATGAAGTTTTGCATTCAGAAAACTTTATTAAAATAAGTGTGATGTACTTTTGAATTCTGTTCATAGTTTAAGAACATATACGAATGACTTTCATTCGCGTAAACCATGATAATAGTTACACCTACTCAATTAATTATACCCCGCTATTAATTACACCTTATTAATTATATCTTTATTATTTGTATATTAATATTAACACACCTTATTAATTATATCTTATTACGTAATATCTAATTATTATATCTTATTAATTATATCTTATTACTTATAATTATGTCAAGGCCCTTACATTATATCTTATTACGGTATTAATTACACCATTAATTATTAATCTTTTATTACCGTATTAATTACATCTTATTAATTGGCTGCCTCTTATCCTAATATTTATTACCGTATTAATTTCGCACACCTATTAATTATAATTCATTAATTACTATCTTATTAATTACACCTTTATTAATTATATCTTATTAATTATACCCTTAATAATTTATTACGTTATTACATTAATCTTATTAATTACAATCTTTATTAATTATATCTTTATTAATTATACCTTATTAATTATATATCTTATTAATTATATCTTAATAATTATACCTGTAATTATATCTTATTACCGTATTAATTACACCTTATTAATTATATCTTATTAATTATATCTTATTAATTACACCTTATTAATTACATTAATTATATCTTATTAATTATACCTATTAATTATACCTATTAATTATACCTTATTAATTACACCTTATTAATTATATCTTATTAATTACACCTTATTAATTACACCTTATTAATTATATCTTATTAATTATACCTTATTAATTACACCTTATTAATTATACCTTATTAATTATATCTTATTACCGTATTAATTACACCTTATTAATTACACCTTATTAATTATATCTTATTAATTATACCTTATTAATTACACCTTATTAAGTATATCTTATTAATTACACCTTATTAATTATATCTTATTACCGTATTAATTACACCTTATTAATTACAACTTATTAATTATACCTTATTAATTAGTGCAAGTTCAGTTTACGGTACATTAAGTTTTTTTATCACAGTGATTCTTATTGGAGACTAACCCTAATTACTAACGTAGATAATAAGTGCTTATTCTGCAGGGCTACCGAGGTTACTAGCACTTTACAACAGCGATATTTCAGGTCCAGTGCTGCTCTTATAATTTCTTCCTTCACCGTCAGTCTCTTCCAGTCAGATGGCCATGATTACGCATTATCACCTGGCGATTCTGTTTCCATGGTAACAAGTTTTTCCAAAGGCCGCTCATCTTGGCAAACATTTCACAGCCCTTTCAGTGTATGAACGCCGACTTCCGATACAACATTTAAGCAGGCCAAAGAACAAAAGTCCATGGTTGTACATCAGGATAAGATAAGCAGGCCAAAGAACAAAAGTCCATGGTTGTACATCAGGTTAAGATTACTGTAATTCCAATTTGTTTACCATCTTTCTCACAAAACGACCACTGATTTCTGTGGTGTAGCGCTGTCAACTTGTAAATTTCAAATTCC
>NC_134829.1:48604679-48649732 GCF_004210375.1 Tachypleus tridentatus | reverse complement strand
CATTATTGAAAGAAGGTAGTCTATATTTACTTCGATTATTTGATGGTTACGAGGTTGGTCAAATTGACGGATTCCGGTTTGAGATAGGGTATAGACAATAACAGATAAATTATAAAGTTTCAGTGAAAAAAGTTTGAAATGCGTTTAGGAAGTATTAAGGATTACAACATAGGAAATTTGAGATTTTTGAGATGAGAAAAAGTATTTTTTCCGTATAAATACGGAATATTCAAAACAAATATTCAATATATTAATTGATAAACCTTTATTTTATTTTATTAAAATACTTCACTAAAAGTATGATTTTTGGTATTGGAGCGACTGATGATATTAACTGAAAGTCTACCAAATTTTGTGAAAATAAACACATTGTATAGAAAGTTAGAAGTATCAAATCGAAAAAGTATTTAAACGAGTACAAAGAGGTCACGTGGTTGGTCAAATAGACCAAGACAGTATTGACCTTCTCGCCATGACCATCCCTTACTGCCATATCCCATCCCTTATGATATTTATAGTAAATTACATTCAAAAAATAAGTAAGCTACTTTTTATTAATGTAATATTAATTAATATAGCATAAATTTATAGCTAATAATCGATATTTTAATTGTAATTAAGTTTTAATTTTATAAAGAAATATTTAAAATATCCTGAATTTCTACGAGTCGCAGAAATGTGAATTTTTTCTCTAGGTATCCTACTCTTTTATAACTTATCACCCTTCAAAAGTACGAGATTTAACGCAAATTATTCATTATAATACTATCACCGCTCAGGCAAAGCATAATTTTCATTCCTTTCAATTTTGTTTGGTTGCATAGCGATCAAATATAAAATCAGATCCTTCTTGCCGTACCCACGTGTCACATTCTCTCTTTCGTGGTTTGTCAATAATTCTCTCAGACGTTCAATTCTATATCATTTTAACCTATAGATACCCAAAGTTTTAACCTATCAAAAACATATTATGTTACTATGTTTTCTGTAAAGAAAAGTGGTATTTTTTTTCAGTACAAACTTCCTTTTTGCGGGAGAGACCCCGTGGGAACAAAACGTATACTGAAAGAGAAACTGACGTGTTGTGGGTGTAGTAATAACAGTCTAGACGTTTGATGAGTTTAAACATTGATAATTATTCTTATTAAATATTAACTAAATCATTCATCGAATACAAATTCCATGGCAATGAATTAGAATACGAATGTTTTAATTTTCCTTATTAGAGTATTCAAATACAAATACAATTATCAATATTTCCCAAACTGTACCAAAATGTAGTCGAATATGAATACCCAATGTTTAGTACTAACAGACTTTGTTAACACGAAACAAGAACGAGGATAATACATAAAAATAGCTTTTAATATTAAAAGCTATAATAGGAGTTTTTCAGTATACATACTTGAAATAAAACCTTTTAACAATCAAAATACATAAAATTAAAAAATAAAACATTTAACATTGAAACTCATCCTATTTAGGAATATTCAGCTACTAAAAGTGTCTTAATAAAACACTTATGATGTTTGGTAACATAGAATACAAAAGCAATTAAAATATAAACGTTCTTCGTTAAAATTAAAACATTTCAACCAGATGTCATCTATCGTCTGTAAATCAGGTCAGTACTCTACAACCACATTAAAACTTATTGTATTACATGGTTATTAATCCGTTCCAATCACTTGAGAGAATTTGAGATGGCTACTAAGCTGCTTTTTATGGTACATAAACATTTCTTACTCTCTACTGCTAGATCTGGTCATAACAAGACAATGTGCAAATATGGTAAAAAGACTATTCTTACTTCAGGAAAAAACACTTCCAACCTGCTGAAACATCTGCCTTTTATATATTTTGATTGCTATGAACAACGTTCTATGTAAATTATACAATACAATATCAATTTGCTTGGAGTTAAGCACAAAGCTACACAATGAGCTATCTGTACTCTGCCCTCCTTGAGTATCGATCCGGTTTTCAGCATTGTAAATCCATAGACATGCCACTGTGTAATGGTGGGGGGGGGTGTAATATATAATGATAAACTAAATTTCTCATGCGTGTTAAATTTTTATTATTCTTTTCATTTATTCAGTATTATCTGTTTTTATTATTTTAATTATAAAGTATATTCTATGTTAAATAACTGACATATTTTTATTGTTATAAACTATATCCTGTAATTGATCTAAATTTCTCTTATTATTAACAATAGTCATCATTTTTATTTATTATTATGTTTTTTATTTTCTTGAATAATAAATACAGAAGTCTACAATGTTAGTTTCAGCATGTTGTTGTTACTTTTCACTTCATTCTAGTATACACATAATCTGCATTTTCATTCATCGTCCTTTCAATGAAACAATGTTTAGAAAACTGTGCTTACTAAATATTTCAAACAGAAACCATTAGGCACATCGAGTTTATAATTTTAAGACATCTAAGTCTGTTAATTTCATATACTATTGGTAATTTCATCCGCTAATAAACATTTCTGTTTGATCCAGTCAAAATATCTTTCATTAATATTAGCAATAAACAAAGGCTAAATCTACATTTTATCTCAGATATAGTGTGAGCCTTTTTGTTGCACTTATCCTTTCATGAAAATGCACTTTCTGCCATCCATTTAAATGTTGAGATTTAAACATTCTTTCACGGGTATTTATGAAAATAACAGGCACATTACATCGTCAATTACCACTTTGTAGTATAGTAATCAGTCTAAGAAGTGGCACACGTAAATCAAGAGTAGTCTTTTTAGATTTGGAATGTATAGAAATTTGCATAGTTTGTCCACCAGTGTTGCTTGTGCAACAGATGAGCTAATATTTCAAGGGAAATAATTTAGTGATAACTAAATCAAGCCCGCGAACGGCATGAGTGTATGTAGCAAATGGAATTATAATACACAGTTAGTATTCTTTTTAAAATCCTGATAAAGTCTAGTTTATCAGTGTTGTGTAACTTTGTCATAGAGACCACATGTCAGTTCTATGATGGGCCAATTTTTTTTTACAATAGAATGTCTGTGATTTGTTGGCGATACGTTTCAACAATAATAAACAAACAACACTCAAACAGTTCCTTTAAAATAATATATCAAAATGATCAAAACATATATATATATATAAATGATCCTTATGCTTTTGGTTATCAGTCTGGTTCAGTTACCTTTGAACACAACTGACAAGCCGAATTAATCTTCTATACTCAATTATTACAATACAATATTGGATAATTTTACTTTAAAAATTATCACTGACGGTCTTTATGACTAAACCTACAATTTTGCAGTGTAGATTTATCCATCAAACTACATTTTCGACACGTATTTATACCCCGGCAGAGGTCTAGAATGTTTCACACATACAACTAGATATTATTATGCAATAATACTCAATTAAAACAACAAGAAAAACTCAGATGATTCTTGTAATATGACTCAACAGTATAACACACATTAATTAATAACAACTGAATTACACAATGTATGATTTGTAAACAAACTTGCGATAAACTATTGGATCTAAAAATAACTACATTTTACACTCACGCTATTTTTGAACTGAAACAATCGTGTATATTTAATGTACAGCATCTGGGGTCTATAGTAAAAATGGCCAAGACAGAGAATTGTTCGGTCTCCTCTGCAGAGAATAACTCATAATGTCATTGGGTCAATTTTAGAGACTGCAAGAGGTTGACTACATGCTTGTCACCATTGACTATTTTCATGGCTTGATCTATATTCTGGTACAAACCATTGTATATAAGTTAGCTGAGAACTGAGAACTGGGTAGCATGATTTTGAACAACTTAAACAACCAAAGAAATTCACACCATTCAAGGAGCCATATTCAACAGTCAACTGTATGTTGCGTTTTGCAAAGTGCTGAGTTTGGTGAAGACTCATATTTCACTTATTAACCCCCAACTTCATGGTTTTGCAGAATAGGTAATTAAAAATCCCAACTAGTTACTTGTGAAACTCTTTTATTTTAATTTCCCTCAAAGCTACTCGAGGGCAATCTGCGCTAGCCGTCCCTAATTTAGCAGTGTAAGACTAGAGGGAAGGCAGCTAGTCATCACCACTCACCGTCAACTCTTGGGCTATTCTTTTGCTAACGAATAATGGAATTGAACGTAGCATTATAACGCTCTCACGGCTGAAAGGACGAGCGTGTTTATTGAGACGGGGATTCGAACCTACAACCCTCTGATTACGAGTCAAGCGCCTTAACCACCTGGCCATGCCAGACCCATCGCAAGTGCACAATTCTTTACTGGAAAATTATAATTTTAACCTTTCCTTTTTAAATTCGAACGTCGCAGATTCGAATCCCCATCACACCAAACATGGTTACCCTTTCAGCAGTGGGGGCGTTATAAGTGACGATAAATCCCACTCTTTGTTGGTAAAAGAGTAGCCCAAGAGTTGGTGGTGGGTGGTGATGACTAGCCGTCTTTTTTCTAGTCTTAAACTGCTAAATTAGGGACAGTTAGCGCAAACAGCCCGCGTGTGGCTTTGCGCGAAATTAAAAAAAAAATCGTTTTTAAAAGACTGGATAAAATTTCTACAATATCTATTTTTATAGCTTTCCTATATCAGCTTTTAAAAATCGTTAGTGTGTCACTGTTATCACCTTAAACATATGTATATTTGTGAATTTATTTTTCAAATTCGTATTACTATTAAAATACATTATTAAAAATCATACTTTCTTCCTTCAACTATTTGGTGTTGTTAATAACGCGCTACCTAGTGAAAACTGATTATATTACCATGAATCGTGACCATGACGACGGATAATGGAAGGCTGAGAAAATTAGCATTGTGCTCAGGAATTGCTGCTGGTGTCGCCTACTTAGGTTATTCACTAATTAAATCAGCATTTTGTGAAATCGGTATTAGGTCTGAGCAGAGGAAAAGTAAGTGGGACAGGAACGTCAAAAGTCATGTCATGTGGGTTTTGTTGATTTGGGGTTGTCTACGGTATTCATTACTCCCCTTGGATTGGTTGACAGTATTATCAACATTAATAATGAAATATGCGTGCCATTTATCTAGTATTTTGGTGTTCTAAGACAATTACCTTCTCAAACCATGAATTATAATTTATTTTTACATACTTTATATTTCTAATCACATTTGTAAACAAATATCACAAATAATAATAATAAACATAAACTTTTACTATAATATTCTAAAAATCGGAAAACAAAATGGGATAGAAAACAACATCGAATAAAAACGTTTCATTACTGTTAATTTAGAGCTTGCAAAGCATTAGGCACTTTGGTTACTTACGTAATGATTATGAGTCATTAAAATTTTCAATATTCCTTGAATTGTTAATGTAGTTTGACTTTTTTTTTTTTTAACTATTCATATGTTCCATAGGGGTTGAGCAGTGAGTTTGCAGAATTACAAGGTTAAAGTCATGGATTTGGTTCCTGTAATAAACAGAGCATAGATGCTTCATTTAATAAGCTTTGTATTAGAGAAACAACTGCAACTTTTTTTGTGTTATAATACTGGATTTCTTGGATAGGTTGTAATGTTAAAGCACCAGTTTTCTTGCTGAGGTGGTATTTCTAACAAATGACTCAGGATAAAATACTTCATTTAACTAACAGAAATGGTGGATGAATGCTAACAATGAAAATTAAGAAGGAATAGGACCTTTAATGACAAAATGTATATTATCTAGTCAATAATTCAAACATAGCCAGCAAAAAACAACAACTAAGATTACTGTAATCTTGGTCTTTTTCTAGTGTATTTAGAGGAGCATAATTTTATTGATAAAAGTTTTGTTTTATATATATATATATATTTCAATTTGAGATATAGAAAAACTTTTGTTTTGAAACAACTGATTTGCTTAGAACACAATATCAACTAATTGAATTTATTGGTGAATATAAATACTAAATGTTTAAAAATATCTCTTTTTATTTCTCTGCACATGACTTGTAGAGTCAACTTCTTTATGAGTTATCATATTGTAATTTTTGGAATGTGTTTTATAAGGTTAATTATTATATCTTCAAAGTGATTTTTTAGACCTATGAAGTATTCTGTAGGTGTTAAAAAAACATATGAAAAATTCTGTATAAATATAAAGTTTGTTAAAGTTTTGTACCATTTAAACTAGTTCCAATTCATGAGCCTGTCTTGAAGAGTGAGGGTTGTCAGACGGATCTAATTATCCCTGTGACAGCACAACCAGGTGCACTGCCTGGAACTTCAGTACGAGACAGGATCAGAGAGCTGAACCTCAAGGCTCGAGAATTTAAGGAAGCTGGACTTAAATATTCCACAAAAGACAAATCAAAGAGTCTGCAAAATAGTCCATGGACGTCTCCAAAACTTCAGAAGTCTGTAGGCAGCAGTTCTTCCCATTACCAACAGAACAGTATACCAAAAGCTGTATTTCAAAGAGACCTGTCTCCAGATGTATTCGATGACAGTGAGGAGACTTTAATTATTAAGCAAGCGATACTCACCTACCACCACTGACAGAACCAGAAGAAGTGCTTCATGCACAGCTAGAAAGTCTCTACAGTAAATCTAGAATCATGACTTTTAATGAAGCAAAAGGTTTAGTAACTTTGTTGAGTTCAAATGATGAAGAATTCCTGATAAAAGTGCTTACAGTAATATCCAATTGTTCAGTTTACCCTGCAAATCAGGTAAGCCTAAATATATTCAGTTAATACAATGTATTTGGTCCCTCAAATTATTAGGAAAACTATGTATTCCATTAATGCAGTTAATATAAGTTTTTTTTTTCAAACCTACAGTGCTTTCAGATGAATGTTTTGGCTTATCCTGTTATTTAAAATTTATGTATTCAAATCATATACGAATATAATCTATTAATTGCCTGAGTAATCTTTGACAAAAATAGTGTTTCTGTTAAGTACAAGTGTACCATATACTATTGTTGAAACCACTTTTACATGTTACAAAACATAAAGTAAAGAAATAATCACACAAATTATATTAAATCAGTCACTTTCTGTATCAGTTAATGGAGTTAACTGCAATACTGACGATACTGTAATTTTAGGGTTAGCGTTCTGTTTCATATTTTGAACATCCTAGTTGTACTATTTATAACAGCACAATAATAGCTTTGAAAATGAAAATAGAAAACAATTTGTTGTAGTATATTTTGTCTGTAACTTGAATTTTTGTTGCAATAGGACTTTTTGGATATTTTGTTATTCTATAACACAAAGCATTTGTCGGTTATTTTGTGTACTTTTCAAATAATGATGACACTAGACATGTTTGAAGATGTTATAAATGTTTTTAGAATAAATTATTGTGCTAACAAATTAATAATGGTGTGAAGAATGAAGTCGTTTGTGAAGGTTTCAGAAAGATTTAGTAACAAGTGAATTTTAATACAGATTATATTGCATTATTAGTTATAGTGAGTTAACTGCTGATTTTGGTAACAGTTCAATTCGATGGTATGACTCCAGAAGACTGTAAGTTAAGGGTAGGCTTAAATCCGCTGTTGTAATTGTTTAGAAATAATACATTTTAATTTTTGGAAAAAGTTGAAACTCAGTTAAGTTGGTTAGTTTAATTTTCAAATGCACAATACAAAGAAATACAGTAGAAAATTCGGCACTTTGAGAGTAATATAATATTTTAAACTTTATTTATTTGTTAAATTTTAATGAGAAATAAGATAACTTTTGAGGGAAATAAACATGTTTAGCTGGTAGTATAGTGATAGGAATAAACACCATCTTTGTTTGATATATGTATGTTAAATGTATTGTACGATGTTTTTCAGGATCATCTTGCTGATGCTGGTTGCCCTCTAGTACTCAGAGATTTAATCATTTCTCCAGAACCGACAGTTCAAGTATCTGTTGTGCAAGCAATAGCTAGCTTAGCCAACAGTCCAAAAAACCAGGCCACTCTTCAGGTAATTTTACTTGTGTCATTTGGTTTTAATATAACATGTACATTTCTGGTGAGTATCTTGTCACATGCACGAATTAATCCAAAACAGAGGCAGGCTGTGGTGTAACTAGTAATATAGCATCAGCTAGAGATTACACATGACATTTTGTGGACTGTATTTAAGAAAAAAACTCTCCTCATTGACAAAAATGAACTTAAAACACCAACGTACCTTAAGAACGTACACAAGTTATACATACATATGTGTACCATACCAGTTTACCTGTTTTGATTTGTATCTTTTGTTGGTTAATGTAATTGGTTCTAAATAAATAACTTGGAACATTTTTTCTTGTAGATGTTGTGTATGTAAAATGAACCACAATAAAAAAGTGATTCATTTTTATTGTTTTGCACAAAGATAAATAGTTTTTTTTCTTGATTTTTATGAATTAAAATTTGTCATTCATTACATGTTCTTTCAGACGACAATCCTGGTGCTAAAAGCTATATTCTGTTTGAAATAAATTAGTAAAACTTCTGAACATTTTCCAATTTTGAGATATCTATTTCTACCTTTCTTTTTCTAAGATTCTAGTTTGGGATATTGCAATACATATAAACATGTATACGTTTTTTCAAAAATTATGTATGTATATTATCAGGTCATCCCATAAGTAATGTTTGAAAATTTAATATAGAAAGTGTATCATCATTTCCGTCTTTGTAAAAAGGCTTTAATGACTAAAATATGTAGTAGGACGTGTATAGAAATGTTCAGACAGATAAAAGAAACTAATCCAACTCCACTTTTTCAGATCATTAATCAAATAAACCCTTATGGAGATGGATGTGTCTGAGGAGCACATTAGGCATATAATGATTTATGAGTTTAAAAAAGGCAGTAGAAACTACACGAAACATTCAAAGTGTTTATGGTGTAGAGTCTCTCAATGAAAGAAAATGTTGAAGGTGGTTTCAGAAGTTCAGATCAGGTGACTACAGCTTAAGAGATGTGCTATGTTTGGGTTATCCTGTTGAATTTAATGATGACTTGCTGCTGGCTGCACTTGATGAAGATTGTGTTGTAACAGTTGAAGAATTAGCTCAGAAGCTTAATTCAACCCATTCAATAGTTCACTATTGTCTGCAATTGTTTAGAAAGGTGTGAGAATTTGGAAAATGGGTCTCTCATGATTTGACAAAAGCCAACCTTAGAGCAAGTGTGAAAATTTGCACTTCTTTGCACTCTTGTGAATGTAACTCACCTTTCATGGAGAGGTTAGTGACTGGAGAAGAAAAATGGACATTTTATAAAAATGTTAAGTGCTGCAGATGATGGTTCAATGCAGGTAAACTGGCTAAAGCACAGCTCAAAATGGACCTCCACCCTAGGAAAGTCTTGTTAAGCATTTGGTGGGATCCAATTTGAGTTGCTGCCACTCAATGTAACAATTACATCAGACTTCTGTTGTCAACAGTTTAAGCACTTACATGTTGCATTGAAAGGAAAGAGGCCTGCTTTGATCAATCGTAAAGGTGTTGTGTTACACCAGGATAATGCACGGGCCCCATGTAGCAAAGATTGCATCTACAAAGATTGAAGAGCTAGACTGGGAAAAACTTCCACATCCTCCTTATTCTCCAGACCTTGCTTCATCTGATTATCATCTATTCTGAAGTTTGCAGAACTATCCTGATGGAAAAGAGCTTGGAACACATGGAGATGTCAAAACTGCCCTCTCTACATTCTTTTCCTCCAAACCCCAATAATTTTATAGAAGTGGCATTCAGAAGCTTGTGAATCATTGGCAGGAAGTAATTAATAATAATGAAACATACATTATTGATTAAATAACATTAAAAGTTTTTGAAAGCCTTTCTCTTTTTCTGAACTAAAATCAGACATTACTTAAGGGATGACCTGATATATATATATGCACACACAAAAAATAAAAATGAACATATGATGAACTTGATATAGAAATTAAAGCTTCACATGTATTAAAGTCATTTATTTCCAGTTACGCATTTCATGCTTCACTGATCACACTGCATTATAAAATGGCGGGAAAATACAGAACGTTACAATGTTCGATTGTTGATGAAAACGTCATCAGAGTCACGTGATTTGTAAAGCTTTCATAAAATTATTCATACCATTAATTTAGAGGAATTTCATTTAATTCTGGCTTGTATTTATGGATAAAATGTTTCTCCATAGTTTTTCTGGTTTGATCACAGTCTTTTCCAACCTTATAGAATGGTATTACACTGAATTTCGGGTGTTTTTTGGGCTTCTATTTCAATGGTAATACTATTTTTTCAAAGGCTATGTGTGTTTGTATATCTGATCTGAACATTTCTAACCATTGATTTTGGAGATTTTAAATCTATTTGATGAAAAGAGCACATTATGAAAGTATTGGATTGAATTAGGTTCTCTCTTCTTTTTTTGTGTTATTAAATATATATATTGAATTAGATTATCCAAAAGAAAATTTAAAACATTTTTTATGGTGTTTATGGTCCACCAGGTGTGTATTCCGGTTTTGTTGAGAAATGCTACTGATCCAGAAGCCAGTCCTTATTTACGGGCTCTGAGCTTAACAGCTCTTACCAATTTGTCACTTGGGAAAGTAACTGTAGCTCCATATATTGGTAAACTTCATTTTTTATTTAAATTGTTGGAGGAAGGAAACACTATTAAAATCCAGGCTCTGAAACTTTTAAACAATCTCTCTCTCAGTCCCGACATGGTTCCCTACTTGCTGGCTACTAAGGTGAGTTGTTTTCAAATTATTTTGTACTCCTTAACTAAAATACTTGAATTTTGTATAGAATAGTTTTGTGGAGACTCTCAAATTTAAATAACTAAAATCATTTATCAAAATAAAAGCTGGATTATATGTACTCTCATTTACTAATTTGCTTCACTGTGGCCCAGTGGTAAGTGTGAGGGTCAGAAAACTAAAAAACTGGGATTCAGTAATCACGGTGGGCACAGCACAGATAGGCCACTGTATAGTTTGTATTTAAAATTGCAAACAAACAACTAATTTTTATGGAGTTTGTTATATAGGGTGTGTAGAAATCTGACTGTTAAATAAATAAAACTTATGCTTGAACTTTTACTTGAATGAATTGACTTGTAAATGGAAAAATCTAAACACTGGAATCCCTCATTTTAGAGACAGAGTTTTTAGTGCATGAATTAATTTCTCTAGTCTGTGTTGTTATGTCTGTTGAGAATTAAAGGCACAAGATTTTATATTCCCAGTTTTAGTAGGAAGAATTTTATTGTGAATTATAAGTTATTCCCTTTGTCATTTCTAGGTAAACGTTTTGCAAGGGCTTAGAGTAGAAAATCTTGGAGATTTTCCTGTTTGATCATGTTCAACATAGAAGGGTTTTCTTTGTTGTAATGCTTTTATTTAGTGCCCTCCAATAAATGGCATGCTGGATAACAAGGGTGACAGAGATATTACACTCCAACTCTTAACATTCCTGGGCAATGTGGCAACCGTAGCAGTGGAGCAAAAACTGAGCACTCAAGATTTACCTGCTGATGATAAAGCACCGTCTCCTGAGATGCTTTATTCTACTCTCTTTGGTCTTCTGGAAAAAGATGTTATCTCAAGGAAGATGTTGTCACTGTTAGCTAACAGTGATGAAGAGATAAGTGCCAGTGCTCAGAAAGTTTATGATGTTTTGAGTCAGTTATAAGAGTAGAGTCTAGTGATAAATTTAGTTGCAACTGTTTCTAGTCAGCCTTTGATGTTATAACAGTTAAACAGTTAAGAGTTTTTCTGATACAAGAGACAAGTTCTAATTTTGAATATTCAGTCATGTGAAATGATACTTCTACTTGTTGGATTAAGCATACATTATAGTAAACTTTCTGTAGTTAGTGGTTTTAAATCTATATTTGACCTCTTACTTAGAAAATCATATGATATTGATTGAGAACTATCTCATAGTTAATGATTGCTTCACTTCCCATTTTTAAAACCATGAAAACTTATATTATTGCTATTGTTTAAATAGTGAAATAAATCAGCTCATTAGTATCTAATAATTTCTCTACCATAAACAGTAAATATTAAACATCACAATCGTTTTGGTACGTTGGTCACCAGTTGTAGTTTTAATGTGATCACTTTTAAAACTTATATATAAGTTTTGACAGAGAGACTTCCTGAACTGTAAGAATTATTATGCTGACTGTCAATTCCTGAGGTATAAAATCTTTGAAAACATCTTGTATTAGACTTTATTTCTCATTTTAGGATGTTCTGTAATATAGATTTCTTTGTATGTATGTGTGTGGTATTTAAGAGAAAGAACCATAATACCTTCAGGTAAGAATGTGTTTGTCATTCTTTCTCTTTAAGCCAAATAATGCTATTACTTACCTTCAGTAATATCCAAACTTCAATTTTATTTCTTTTACAATTATTTTACATGGTTAGATCTTGTTTATGTATCATTGGCTTACATTTCACTAAAATTTTCTTATTTTATAGGGCAGTGAAGATTTAAAAAACCTGTATTGTATTATAACTGTTCACGTAGGGTACTTACTAGATATACTTCTACAGGGTCCCCAAAAGTATTCTGTTTTAAGAGTAACTAATATTTGTATTCCTTGCTTTTGAAGTTCATATGTCATGCCGTTTTGTAGCCTACAATGTACACATTACTTTTAATAGTTTCAAAGTATTATAAATTATAAGGAGAGTGTAGGTTAATGAATTTTAAATATTGTGCAATTTTATCTGTTAAAAGAATAGTGCAGTCTTATAGGTTTAAAGGATAGTGCAGTCTTATGGAATATAAGAATAGTGAAGTATTATGATTTGTAAGGATAGTGAAGTATTATGATTTGTAAGGATAGTGCAGTCTTATGGGTTATCAGTATAGTGAAGTATTGTGATTCATAAGGATAGTGCAGTCTTATGGGTCATAAGGATAGTGCAGTCTTATGGGTTATCAGGATAGTGAAGTATTGTGATTCATAAGGATAGTGCAGTCTTATGGGTCATAAGGATAGTGCACACTTATGGGTTGTAAGGATAGTGCACACTTATGGGTTATAAGGTTAGTGCAGTCTTATAGATTATCAGGATAGTGCAGATTTATGGGGTATAAGGATAGTGTAGTCTTATGAGTTATAAGGATAGTGAAGTATTAATATTTATTAATATTATAAGGACAGTGCAATTTCAAAGGACAGTGGTAGTTTTGCTTGGTAGTTTATGTAAGGAGTCCTACAGGCCAGTAAATCATATAAAAATTGTACATATCTTCAGCTGTAGGATGTATTTATATTTTATCTTTAACTAACTGTTGTTCTTGCATGTCAGAATATGTATTCACTACTGAATAAATCAGTAACATAGAAATTGTCCAGCTCTAGATTATGAACACAAAAATGGCTGACATAGATGTTTTATTTACAAATAAACAACAAAATTACTGAACACAGCTCTGATTTTTTTATCAAAATATATATTTCTGCACAGCTGGATATTGTAAATGACTACCCAATCAGCCTTACTGGTGTTGTTATACAATCCCTACAAAGACATAAACATACCGAAAAAAACTTTACGTAAAAAAATTTTCTCAACCCAAATGATCCATTTCTACACATATAAAGAATTGATGAGTTGTGAGAAAGATATGAAGCGAGATTAGATATTCTTGGTTTTACAGAAAACCCAACTTTCAACCATGCACATAAAAAATAGCTAGATAGAAATATTTAAGAGCAAATTTCTCTATTTATAAAAGCATTGCATCTGACTGCTACATGGTTAAACAGTTAGTCCAATTACAAGAACTAGTTCATAAGTCAACAGCAGCTGCATTACCTCAGAGTTAACATAATGTTAAATGAATGTTACTAAATTAGGAAGAATAGTTTAAAAGGAGGTAATTTAAGTGTAATGGAAAGTTTAAAAAGTACAGTTGAAAACAGCAATAAAATTATTTTATTACCACCATATTTTCCTACTACAGTTTTTGGTTAACTTGCTTAATAAAATGATTACTTACAAGAAATATTTTAGTCAGCTAAAAAAATTTAATAATTTATGCAGTAGAAAATTGTAGCAGACATTTAATAATAATATTACTGTTTAAAAATTTAGGTTTAACTTTCTTTACATTTGTGTTTGTGAAGATTTTAATAAAGAATAGGGTGCACTCCTGTGTCTTGTATTAGTGAAAATGTGTTCTACTTGTGTTTGTGAAGATTTTGATAAAGAATAGGGTGCACTCCTGTGTCTTGTATTAGTGAAAATGTGTTCTACTTGTGTTTGTGAAGAAGATTTTGATAAAGAATAGGGTGCACTCCTGTGTCTTGTATTAGTGAAAATGTGTTCTACTTGTGTTTGTGAAGATTTTAATAAAGAATAGGGTGCACTCCTGTGTCTTGTATTAGTGAAAATGTGTTCTACTTGTGTTTGTGAAGAAGATTTTGATAAAGAATAGGGTGCACTCCTGTGTCTTGTATTAGTGAAAATGTGTTCTACTTGTGTTTGTGAAGATTTTGATAAAGAATAGGGTGCACTTCTGTGTCTTGTATTAGTGAAAATGTGTTCTACTTGTGTTTGTGAAGAAGATTTTGATAAAGAATAGGGTGCACTCCTGTGTCTTGTATTAGTGAAAATGTGTTCTACTTGTGTTTGTGAAGAAGATTTTGATAAAGAATAGGGTGCACTCCTGTGTCTTGTATTAGTGAAAATGTGTTCTACTTGTGTTTGTGAAGAAGATTTTGATAAAGAATAGGGTGCACTCCTGTGTCTTGTATTAGTGAAAATGTGTTCTACTTGTGTTTGTGAAGAAGATTTTAATAAAGAATAGGGTGCACTCCTGTGTCTTGTATTAGTGAAAATGTGTTCTACTTGTGTTTGTGAAGAAGATTTTGATAAAGAATAGGGTGCACTCCTGTGTCTTGTATTAGTGAAAATGTGTTCTACTTGTGTTTGTGAAGAAGATTTTGATAAAGAATAGGGTGCACTCCTGTGTCTTGTATTAGTGAAAATGTGTTCTACTTGTGTTTGTGAAGAAGATTTTGATAAAGAATAGGGTGCACTTCTGTGTCTTGTATTAGTGAAAATGTGTTCTACTTGTGTTTGTGAAGAAGATTTTAATAAAGAATAGGGTGCACTTCTGTGTCTTGTATTAGTGAAAATGTGTTCTACTTGTGTTTGTGAAGATTTTGATAAAGAATAGGGTGCACTTCTGTGTCTTGTATTAGTGAAAATGTGTTCTACTTGTGTTTGTGAAGAAGATTTTGATAAAGAATAGGGTGCACTCCTGTGTCTTGTATTAGTGAAAATGTGTTCTACTTGTGTTTGTGAAGAAGATTTTGATAAAGAATAGGGTGCACTCCTGTGTCTTGTATTAGTGAAAATGTGTTCTACTTGTGTTTGTGAAGAAGATTTTGATAAAGAATAGGGTGCACTCCTGTGTCTTGTATTAGTGAAAATGTGTTCTACTTGTGTTTGTGAAGAAGATTTTAATAAAGAATAGGGTGCACTCCTGTGTCTTGTATTAGTGAAAATGTGTTCTACTTGTGTTTGTGAAGAAGATTTTGATAAAGAATAGGGTGCACTCCTGTGTCTTGTATTAGTGAAAATGTGTTCTACTTGTGTTTGTGAAGATTTTGATAAAGAATAGGGTGCACTTCTGTGTCTTGTATTAGTGAAAATGTGTTCTACTTGTGTTTGTGAAGAAGATTTTGATAAAGAATAGGGTGCACTCCTGTGTCTTGTATTAGTGAAAATGTGTTCTACTTGTGTTTGTGAAGAAGATTTTGATAAAGAATAGGGTGCACTCCTGTGTCTTGTATTAGTGAAAATGTGTTCTACTTGTGTTTGTGAAGAAGATTTTGATAAAGAATAGGGTGCACTCCTGTGTCTTGTATTAGTGAAAATGTGTTCTACTTGTGTTTGTGAAGAAGATTTTAATAAAGAATAGGGTGCACTCCTGTGTCTTGTATTAGTGAAAATGTGTTCTACTTGTGTTTGTGAAGAAGATTTTGATAAAGAATAGGGTGCACTCCTGTGTCTTGTATTAGTGAAAATGTGTTCTACTTGTGTTTGTGAAGAAGATTTTAATAAAGAATAGGGTGCACTCCTGTGTCTTGTATTAGTGAAAATGTGTTCTACTTGTGTTTGTGAAGAAGATTTTGATAAAGAATAGGGTACACTCCTGTGTCTTGTATTAGTGAAAATGTGTTCTACTTGTGTTTGTGAAGAAGATTTTGATAAAGAATAGGGTGCACTCCTTTGTCTTGTATTAGTGAAATTGTGTTCTACTCAAGCAGATCTTTAAAGCTAGTAATTTTATAAAAGTAAGAGCTGTAGTGAAAAACAGTTTTATCAGCCTTGGTAAGCCTTAGCATAATATGATTTACATCATAACAGGTATTAGTGAAAGTTTATGATTTACATCATAACAGGTATTAGTGAAAGTTTATAATTTACATCATAACAGGTATTAGTGAAAGTTTATGATTTACATCATAACAGGTATTAGTGAAAGTTTGTGATTTACATCATAACAGGTATTAGTGAAAGTTTATAATTTACATCATAACAGGTATTAGTGAAAGTTTATGATTTACATCATAACAGGTATTAGTGAAAGTTTATGATTTACATCATAACAGGTATTAGTGAAAGTTTATGATTTACATCATAACAGGTATTAGTGAAAGTTTATGATTTACATCATAACAGGTATTAGTGAAAGTTTATGATTTACATCATAACAGGTATTAGTGAAAGTTTGTGATTTACATCATAACAGGTATTAGTGAAAGTTTATGATTTACATCATAACAGGTATTAGTGAAAGTTTATGATTTACATCATAACAGGTATTAGTGAAAGTTTATGATTTACATCATAACAGGTATTAGTGAAAGTTTATAATTTACATCATAACAGGTATTAGTGAAAGTTTGTGATTTACATCATAACAGGTATTAGTGAAAGTTTGTGATTTACATCATAACAGGTATTAGTGAAAGTTTGTGATTTACATCATAACAGGTATTAGTGAAAGTTTATGATTTACATCATAACAGGTATTAGTGAAAGTTTATGATTTACATCATAACAGGTATTAGTGAAAGTTTATGATTTACATCATAACAGGTATTAGTGAAAGTTTATAATTTACATCATAACAGGTATTAGTGAAAGTTTGTGATTTACATCATAACAGGTATTAGTGAAAGTTTATGATTTACATCATAACAGGTATTAGTGAAAGTTTATGATTTACATCATAACAGGTATTAGTGAAAGTTTATAATTTACATCATAACAGGTATTAGTGAAAGTTTGTGATTTACATCATAACAGGTATTAGTGAAAGTTTATGATTTACATCATAACAGGTATTAGTGAAAGTTTATGATTTACATCATAACAGGTATTAGTGAAAGTTTATGATTTACATCATAACAGGTATTAGTGAAAGTTTATGATTTACATCATAACAGGTATTAGTGAAAGTTTATGATTTACATCATAACAGGTATTAGTGAAAGTTTATAATTTACATCATAACAGGTATTAGTGAAAGTTTATAATTTACATCATAACAGGTATTAGTGAAAGTTTATGATTTACATCATAACAGGTATTAGTGAAAGTTTGTGATTTACATCATAACAGGTATTAGTGAAAGTTTATAATTTACATCATAACAGGTATTAGTGAAAGTTTATGATTTACATCATAACAGGTATTAGTGAAAGTTTGTGATTTACATCATAACAGGTATTAGTGAAAGTTTATAATTTACATCATAACAGGTATTAGTGAAAGTTTATGATTTACATCATAACAGGTATTAGTGAAAGTTTGTGATTTACATCATAACAGGTATTAGTGAAAGTTTGTGATTTACATCATAACAGGTATTAGTGAAAGTTTATGATTTACATCATAACAGGTATTAGTGAAAGTTTATAATTTACATCATAACAGGTATTAGTGAAAGTTTGTGATTTACATCATAACAGGTATTAGTGAAAGTTTATGATTTACATCATAACAGGTATTAGTGAAAGTTTATAATTTACATCATAACAGGTATTAGTGAAAGTTTGTGATTTACATCATAACAGGTATTAGTGAAAGTTTGTGATTTACATCATAACAGGTATTAGTGAAAGTTTGTGATTTACATCATAACAGGTATTAGTGAAAGTTTATGATTTACATCATAACAGGTATTAGTGAAAGTTTGTGATTTACATCATAACAGGTATTAGTGAAAGTTTGTGATTTACATCATAACAGGTATTAGTGAAAGTTTGTGATTTACATCATAACAGGTATTAGTGAAAGTTTGTGATTTACATCATAACAGGTATTAGTGAAAGTTTGTGTTGGAAACAGAACCTTGATCATTGCTATGTTTGGCACATCCCAGCAGGCAACATAAACCCTGTTATTGGGTAAATGGTGTCCTAGACACTGGATATGGCAGGCATAGTGTGGTTATCATATCATAACATATTCTTCTGTAAAAAATACAGCCATGTAACGATGAAGAATATGGTCTCTAACTTTTTAAAGGGGCTAGGATAGTAGTAAACACATTTTAGAGAATACTTCGAATATATAGAATTACTAATTTAAGGATGTACAGAGAAATTAACTTACATGAATTTATTTCATGTTTATGTTTTCACTATTTAGTTCTGCTTGCCAAAACTTTAATCTATGTTTATTTCTTTCTGTTATTATTATGCAATAAGAATCAATTCAATCATTGGTTTGTATTCAAGAGATCACCTTATTTTAAGATTATTAAAAAGGTACTTCTTATATTTAATTTCAGAAAAATTAGAAAAGGTGTCAATTGTCTGAAAGTAGAGTTTAAAACATTATTCTGAACAGTAATTTCTGAACTTAATTCCAACTAATATAACAATAAAAATCAATAAATGCTGTGATAAGCCAATTGCTAGTTCTTATAGAGTCTTGTGTTCAGTTATTATAGATGCTAATTTCAATTGTTGATTATCATAAAAGAATAATGGACATGTAGCTGTTAACACAATTATTGTAAACATTCTAAACACCTTACTAAATATGTTATGAATGAGACAAAATGATGTGATATTTAAAAAGGTTAGAAAATGTCAAGTTTATAACAACAACTGCAAGGCATCTTTACTACCATCTGTACAGACCTGTAAGAAGTGTACTTTTGTTTCAAGATGCTTATGTTGATAGACATTAATATCTTTATAGCTTGCAAAATGTTATAACTGTCTGCATATTGTCAGTTGTGGTTTAAAAAGTAATAATATCTAAGTGTAATTATAGCAAATATAGTGATTTATTTGTTTTAAAACATATCTAATCATATTGACAGTAAATATTTCATTGTGTCAGTTGTTTTAAAAAGTAATGTGTAATCATCTTGACAGTAAATATTTCATTGTGTCAGTTGTTTTAAAAAGTAATGTGTAATCATCTTGACAGTAAATATTTCATTGTGTCAGTTGTTTTAAAAAGTAATGTGTAATCATCTTGACAGTAAATATTTCATTGTGTCAGTTGTTTTACAAAGTAATGTGTAATCATCTTGACAGTAAACATTTCATTGTGTCAGTTGTTTTAAAAAGTAATGTGTAATCATCTTGACAGTAAACATTTCATTGTGTCAGTTGTTTTAAAAAGTAATGTGTAATCATCTTAACAGTAAACATTTCACTGTCAGTTGTTTTAAAAAGTAATGTGTAATCATCTTGACAGTAAACATTTCACTGTGTCAGTTGCTTTAAAAAATAATGTGTAATCATCTTGACAGTAAATATTTCATTGTGTCAGTTGTTTTACAAAGTAATGTGTAATCATCTTGACAGTAAACATTTCATTGTGTCAGTTGTTTTACAAAGTAATGTGTAATCATCTTGACAGTAAACATTTCATTGTGTCAGTTGTTTTAAAAAGTAATGTGTAATCATCTTGACAGTAAACATTTCATTGTGTCAGTTGTTTTAAAAAGTAATGTGTAATCATCTTAACAGTAAACATTTCACTGTCAGTTGTTTTAAAAAGTAATGTGTAATCATCTTGACAGTAAACATTTCACTGTGTCAGTTGCTTTAAAAAATAATGTGTAATCATCTTGACAGTAAATATTTCATTGTGTCAGTTCTTTTAAAAAGTAATGTGTAATCATCTTGACAGTAAATATTTCATTGTGTCAGTTCTTTTAAAAAGTAATGTGTAATCATCTTGACAGTAAACATTTCATTGTCAGTTGTTTTAAAAAGTAATGTGTAATCATCTTGACAGTAAACATTTCACTGTGTCAGTTCTTTTAAAAAGTAATGTGCAATCATCTTGACAGTAAACATTTCATTGTCAGTTGCTTTAAAAAATTTTGGACAGACTTGAAATTAAAAAAAAAGGTAGTACATTCAGTTTACATTTAGAAGATACTGCCTAAATACACTTTAAAAGGTAAGATCTGAATAATAATTTGTTTCAAGGAAAACTTAATGAAAGGCTGAGTCATAAAACTAACTGAAGAAATTTGCTCTTGACCCCGTGTTAATTTAGAACCCATTGTACTCTTGACCCCGTGTTAATTTAGAACCCATTGTACTCTTGGCCCCGTGTTAATTTAGAACCCATTGTACTCTTGGCCCCGTGTTAATTTAGAACCCATTGTACTCTTGGCCCCGTGTTAATTTATAACCCATTGTAGCTCATTTTTCATATCTGAGATCGTTGTCCCACACTTCTCAAATAGTTTGTATTCACATTTATAATTTTAACATAAAATTGTTTTATCTCAAAACAAACACAATGATCGTTTTAATGTATTATACACGTCTCAGTTCAGTCAGTGGCGGTTTGTAATAGTTCTATGCAAAAACAACAACAACAACAACTTATTATAAGCTCAGAAAAGAAAAGAAAAAAATAATTCATGAAGTGTAAATGTGTTTATTTAAAGTCCAGTAACTTATTGGAATACAATTCTGATACTGCATTAAATAACAGACCATTACCGTATCTACATTTATATTTTTAATTACTAATTATAGGTTAAGTAAGCCATACAAGTTTGACATTGATGGTATCATATTTTCCTTCTAACTTTTTTCAGTCACTTATGTTATTTTCAGTGGTTTTAATTCTTTTGTGATCTTAATTTTTGAATTTTCATTTCACTATATTAATGTTAATCGGGGTAATTTTTTTTATTGTTACTACAGCAACTTGTTATTTTAGCATACAAGTTTTCTATCATTAACCTCTATTTGTTTTTTATATTTCTGACCAATGATTTTGACTAGTTTTCCCATAACAGTCAAAATTGTTTTCTGCTGTTGATCTTTCAGTTCTTGGTGAACATTTATCAGACGACTTCTTCACTTGTGACCAAGTTCAAGTACACACACTTGTGGAAAAAACACTGATTTAATCTCTGCTAAGCAGGTTGAATTTTTGATGAGACTGGATTTTATGGGTGCAGTTTCTTAGAAGCTTGGTTCCTTGTCAAAACTTCATCCTTTTCTTTTTGTGTGTCATCTTGTGCCTCGTATATTAACCCTATTTTATGTGTAGCACAATGTATCTCATAAGATTAAACACTTATCATCCATGGAAAGGTTTTTTGATTACCATAGCAACAAGTTAACCTTAACAAACTGGGTACAAAGCACTTAAATAGTGTGCAAGACAGGTGGAGAATTTGTATATGTTATATGAGTGTAGTTCATAAAGGGTTAATGAATATTAATAAAGAAATGTTATTGTTGAAGTTATTTGTTGTCAACAATGATTAAGTTTACCAAGATTGTAATTAAACAATTCATATGTGGACATTATTGGTCGTAGTGGACAATCTGGTTTATGAGATTTGGGGATACCATATATTTGTGGTGTGTGTAAGTCAGTTTTACGTAGGTAGGAATAAAGTGTTTTTAAAATTGTGTTGGCTTTTTTCGTTTATAGCAGTATTTTCCAACCAATAATGTCCATGTATGAATTATTTAATTACAATCTTGGTAAATATATAGCATGAGCATTCTGCAAACATTGATTAAGTTTGTGTTCTTTACAGGATCACTGGACTCAGTTTTAATTACCTGTTTTTAAACATTGATTAAGTTTGTGTTCTTTACAGGATCACTGGACTCAGTTTTAATTACCCGTTTTTAAACATTGATTAAGTTTGTGTTCTTTACAGGATCACTGGACTCAGTTTTAATTACCCGTTTTTAAACATTGATTAAGTTTGTTCTTTACAGGATCACTGGACTCGGTTTTAATTACCCGTTTTTAAACATTGATTAAGTTTGTGTTCTTTACAGGATCACTGGACTCAGTTTTAATTACCCGTTTTTTACATGATAATTTTTGTTCATGCAAATATCAAACTTTTTCCCACTAGAAATTAAATATTCATGTACTGAACTTTATTAAAAGAAATTGGGTAGTTTACTCCTGATGTTTCATATTTTATTCTTAGACAACAGGTTGAGTGTATTGTATGCTGTCCATAGTTAGAAGCTTGTTCATTCAGTAATTGTTTGCTGTCTTCTCTACCATTCTTAAATTTCAACCAGTAAATAAAATGTTTCTTTTTAATTAGAATATTCACCACTCTCTCAGTCCATTTCTGGGATAATATAACTAGCATTTTTAAACCCATTTTATGGTTTAAGGTATTTATTTCAGGTCATCAGTTTGTGATATGTTGTGTAGTGCAATTTATATTGTATAGCTGGTTTACATTAGTTAAGTATATTAGCCTTATTTTTCTTTAATGTATATTAATAAATTCTTTGAGGGTGATATCTTTACTTCCATCACAACTTGATTTGATGTTCTGCTATTCCTATATTTAGTCTTATCACAAAGTTTTGCTACGGTGATATTTTAGCAACGTATACAATTTAATGTTCTAAATGTTTTTACAACAAAGACATGTTGATTAACATTTATTGTTTAAGTGAGAGAACATAATTAGAATTCATTGGTAAAGATTTGTTATACACATGCAAAATGATATTCAGCAAAACATTACGTTTGAGCATAGTTATTCACTGCAAACAAAGAAACTTAACACATATTCTTTCTTCATATTGAAGCAATATGCTTGATGTTCATTACATATCCAAACCATTTGCTGTATTCATAAGTTAATCATAAATGTTGTAAGCTCCATGTGATTTTTTTTTTTTCAAGTAGTAATATTAGTTTATTCTGTACATGGATATATATCATCCAAAGATACTTTGTTTCTTGTCACAGACAACACTTAATTGGAGCCCCCTGCTTGTACAGCAGTTAGTCTACAAATTTACAACACTAAAATCAGGGGTTCAATTCCCCTCGGTGGGCTCCGCTAATAACCCGATGTGGTTTTCCTACAAGAAAAAAACACAATTAGATGTTTTGTTATTATATCTTTATTGTTATATCTTTATGCATTTATTTCTTTTAATTAATATCAATTGTAAGGGAATACAAATCTTGTGCAATAATATTTTCTCTTGTTAATTTAAGTTGAATGTAAATACTGCATGTGAAGGTACAACTGTTATGACTATTTAATTTAAGGAAAATGGACATTATATGAAGTTGATACATATAAATTATTCAAAAAATTTGAGAAATTTTGGTCAGCGACCATTGTTACTAGTTCTTTTCCCATTTTTGTTAATATACATGTACTTATTAAAAAATGCAGATGCTAACACTGACATCTTCCATAAGCATTACTTTTAAAATTGTACGACGTAGACAGCTTATGTGCCTTTAATGTATACACATATTACTAATGGCTTATTGTATAGAATCTATGAGCATATTTACTTCATTCTACATACAGTTGCCTTGGTAGCTATTACAACCAGATAAATAGGATTGTAAAGAGTTACAATTATGAAGTGAGATTGAGATGTAATTAGTCAATAAAAACAGTTACTGACAAATATGTTTTAATACTTTGTCCAGTGGCCTCATTAAATGAACTAAGCCAACATTTATCCCTCATTGTTATGCTAATCAGAATGAAATTCCTACCAGATTACACTGTGTAGCACTTACTAATCATTTAAAGCATATCACATTTGTCATTAGTAAAGAGAAGAGTACTTTGCTATCTTCTGAGAAGTTCAAACCATTAACAAAACAGTATTGATGTATTTCAACACATTATCCGACAAAGCACTGTACTTAATTTTCACATGGACAAAGGTTGCCACAGTTTTAGTGAAGGAAAATATAAAGCATGGCACATTGTTACTGGGAAGGAACAAAGAGACATGTTTCATACATGGTTTTGTCAGAATGTACAAGACCAGAGTTGTCTTCAGTCATATGGTCAACCAGCTGTTGAGTGTCTTAGTATACAAACCACAACCCTTCAGTTATAAAAGACCTGTCTGAATAACAAAAAATAAAAAGGAGAAGACATTCTAACTTTTTTTCAAACAAAAAACTTAAATCCCTTATTCTTTCATGAAATACAATATCTTGTATATTACTGATGCTGTAATAGCCCAACTGACGGGCAAGGGTGTTTCAATTTTTGTCCACATGCTCTTTAGTATAGTGAAATAAAATTTTGGACTATAACTGACATGGAGAGAGTTATTCTAACTTAAACAATAGCACAATTTTAAACCAACAAATAACTTGCAATCAAAACTATTATGATCAGTAAGCATAGCTTTGTATGCAAGGTCAAACACTGGGGGACTAACTGGTCACTTTCTCTACATCCGATTTTGTTTCACAGTGTTGATATGCAATTTTCTTAAAAATTCTCTCCCAAAAAGTAAGTTAAACAGTTTTCTACATCGTTTCTATAGATGTTTATACAAAAAAAACAAAACACTTCAAACATAGCATTTCCTTTCAGAGTAAAAGTATTTTGCATCTTAATACGATAAAATGCAGATAAGTTTGCGAGAAATTAACAATACTCAACTGGTTACACTAGTATATACTGAGAAAAGTATAAAAAGCATGTTTTTATTTTGCATAGTTTTTATATGTTATCTCAAAAAGGACATTTTCTTCAGATGTGCATCAGTAACTACAACTTCAAGAATACTGCCTTCCTTTCAGAAGAAATATTAAAATTGCATCTTAAATGTCCTAATTAGTCCTGGAACTTGAGCACATTCCCCTGATGTTTTAGTTGATGCAACTATCATAAGTCATTTACTGTCCACATCATAATAACGTTTTAAAAATAACTAAAAGATTGTAGGCAAATACACTTGAGATAAAATATAGTTTGGATTTTCCCCACCATGAATACATGTGCTGCCCCAGACAGTTTCTTAAATAAAAAAAAAAAAGAGTTTAGATCAAATCATAGTTACTACTTCTGTAAAACAAAAACATTACTTGTGAAAAAATAGTTACACATATGCAGTTAGATTTAAACATCATAGGTGGCAAGGCAACATTGGGTCATCACAGCAGAACACAAGGACTTGAAATGCTTACGCTATCTTCTTACTCACCACCTCACTATTTGTTGCTTATACATTTGTTGTTGTTTTTTTGCAAATAAAGAACAACTCTTAATGCATAGTTCAAAATATTTTATTGTTTGTATGGTTATAAGAAAGTAAACTTAAATAATGGTTCCTATACAACTAAACTGGTTAGGAACAACTCTTCAAACAGGTACAATGATAGTAAAGCTTCCCACCACCCTCCAAACAGGAAAGTGCAGTAATGATATTTTATTTATTGTTAGACAGTGTATTACAACTGAATCTAGCACTTACACTTTCAGTATTTTTCTTATAATCTAACCACCAAAAAATTGTATAGTTTCTGTTCTGGGTTGTGTGGCACTCCACTATTTAAAATATTAAAAAAAAACCTTTTATCCTCCTTAGAGTTCAATTAATTTTTTAATTAGAAAAAAATGTAATGCTTAAATATAAAAAAAAGTTGATTTCATTTTTAAAAGACATTAAAATTCATCAATGAAACAATGCTAAATATAAATCGAAACATTAAAAAACAATCCATTTTATTTTCTCACACAATTTTATGTCATAAAACACAAAAACTTTCCTTAAGATAAATTAATTTTCAGTTGAAACTGCAAGGATGTTTGATATTTAAATATTTATTGAGTGCATAGTTGATAAAAAACTGGCTAAAACTTATAACAAATACATAAGTATTACATAATATGCTGTAGTCTGTCCACACCAAAGAATTTCCAGCAACTCTTTCGGACATTTTGTTTGCCGAAGCAAATGTTATGCTAATAACAAGAGATTTTATTCACATTCTCATGATTGAAACTAATGAAGACACAGGGTTCACTTTAATGATAAAAGAAATAAATGTTTGTAAAACAGTATGTACAGTGATTGGATAGGTGGGAACTTTCGGCTATTTAATATTGGAAGAATGAAACTTTCACGATATCCTACTTTCTGGTCAATACTGGTAGCTTCACATTATTTTCCAAATAAACTTTTACATTCTGTGGATAAGGGATATATTTCAAAACAAATTTTACTTTATTATAATTTAAGTCAATTTGTTACAATCAGTTATCCTCAGAAGGCCCAACAGCATTACTAGACTATTTGATGGTTAATGTATATCCATGCTGTAATCTTCCTCGTTACTTAGAGACTGTCCATTTTGGGAGGTTATTAATGTCCTTCCTTTTCTGGAAGAGCTTGTCTCTGCTTCTGATTTTTTAAGATAAAATAGGACATATGCTGCCTTGGACTGGAAAGAAATAAAATCATAAGTAGCTCATAAATGCTTACTCATAACATTTTCATAACTATCTTTACAAACTTGAAAAATAATATTTAATTCTGTAAACTGTATTCATAAAAAAAATGTTCATTTTGGAACTTTGTGTAGATTTACATTTAGGCAAATAACTCAGATATCTACATTTATCATGTACAGCATATCAAGAGATTGAAGTATTGAATACACGTAACATTCATCTCAAACCAACGAGAATCTCAGTTACGTATAAAATAGTAACAATAATTATCAGTGTTTTACCATAAAGAAGTATCACCACACACTTAATCATTTGTATTGAGGGAAATATTAAAATTCATCAATAGAAAATTTATGGCAAACTCCAGTTTGGATATGCAATTCTTTCTTTAATATTAAAAAAGAAAAAATTATTTTATACTATTAAAAGCAATGTACAAGATTTCAATGGCTATTCTAAACATTTAAAATGTACTAATCTTATGTCTAGTAGGTGGTCAAGATTTCATTCACTACGAGAGTAACTTAAAAACATCTGTGGTACTTCAAGGATAAACCAACAATAAGAGATATGATGTTGAAGGACAGGTTAAACGATTAGTGACATGTGGAAAGAGACAAAACATGATGTGAACCTCCACTTATTGAAGACAACCAGATGATTATTTTCTTGGTAAGACTACTCAATTCTGACAGGTTAAATTATAATAAAATGGAAAATAAGTGAAATAGAGTTTTACTGGTAGTTAACCAAGACAAAATGACTGAATAAAGAAAGGCACAAATTTCAGAAACAGCTTAAACCTTATATATACAATAAGAAGAAAACAAGACTTCTGCAGTACATCTTGATTTCTTTAATCTTGGAGAAAAATCTGGTTAAAAACGCTAAAACTATTCACATTCTATAGCTGAACATTTGGGAAGTTTAAAATTCTGGAAGTATTTCAGTCTTAGGGAAGGTAATGTTAGAGTATACATCTATCCCATGGAATAGTATACGACTTCCATGGGCGAGTGCCGTTATGGAAACCAACACCTAGTTTTGAATTGGCATAACAAGATTTTGAGAACCATAAAAATCAAATTTTATAAGTAATTTTAATTATAGCTTACGAAAAAACAAGTTAAGATGTACTTGAATATCAACGTTTAGCCATATTCCAATATGTTAATGTAATAAACTTGTTTGGTAGGTGTTGTTAAAGGACTGTGTTTAACAAACTGACAATTCATGGGTTGGTAAAAACTTGCAGGAACTTCAGTAAGTGTTCCGACTACGTACCACAACATTCTCCTCCGATGCAGAAGAAACACTGCTGTCATCAAAATAATGCCACTGTTGCGTTTCTTTGTTCTTTGCATAGGCCGTGTCTAGAACAATATACAAGGTAGTAAAATTAAAATTATCACATTACCAGCTTCAATTTGTAACAATAACAAACTGAATAATTTATATTCTACTAGTTGGAGAAGGTAGTATGCTGATGTATGATAACAATGTTAGAATGTAACAAATCAATGATAACAACTGCAGAAATAGTCAGGTTTCTGGATACTAAATATAATCTAACACTAACCTAAGCAAACATCAGATCCTATCAAAGCTTTTCTCTAAAGTTTCCAAAGTTATTTCCATTTCTCTTTGGTTAATGACAAACAAAATACTGCAAGATACGCTTACTCACAAGAGACAGAGGTCATGTCATCAGTTATAAAATGGTCACAACATAGTGTAAAGGTAATTACTTACAGTGACCACCTCCCATCCCTCCAAAATGATTGGCTACAGCTATAAGGTCATAAGTTGCTGGGCCATGATCAGGGTCAATTGCATAGTGTGTCATGTCCAGTCCTCTGGAAGTCATTGAGTAACATGCTAAACTATTCAATATTAACTAAAACAGTTTACTACCTGAACACCAAGATTGTCAGTGACAAGAAGACAAAAAAGTGACAACACTTTAGAAAGGAGAGAAATTTTCATTTCCAAAAGCAGAAAAAAAAAGATTAAGATCATCTTCACTGTTCATGTTTTAATATAAATATTTACATCTAAACAATTCTCTATAAAAATGTTTGTTTTTCTCTCTTCAAGGTAAATACTAAGCCTACGTCATTTATGCCATCAATTTCATGACAGTTTTATTATCAAGAGTTTGGGTGATTTATGGCATTGAATATAAAATAAAAGGTTGCAGCTACAAAAATTCTCTCAAAATAGTTACATTTCTATGTGTCAAACAAAAGTTTGTTTTTAATTGAGTCAATATGGATTATTTTAGAAATACTAGTTAAGGTCGGTTATGACGTTTGGGTTATTGTAATGTTTACAGTAAAACTACTGTTATAATGAAGAGCGACGTACCTGATTGGGAAGTCTACCAAGGTGTCAATCTTGTCTCTCCAGTAACGATTATAAGAGAACCTTTTCAGGTGAATGATGAGCACTTGGGGTAATGACCACAAATCAAATTTTTTGGTAGCCTGCTGGTGTTTCTTACATTTTGGACAGTACCAGGGATCCTTAGCTCCCAGCTTCTCTGTAGTCATGAAGAGTCTTAAACATTCACTCAGTTGTATAACCTGGTGCTTCTGTGAGAATCTTGTATTAACTGACTCGTGGACAACGTATTCCTGGAAATTTATATCAAAATACTCAGAAGATATTTATTGGTTATTATTATTCTAAGTTCTTTCAATGTTTTAATTATCATCTGTTATTTAAGTACACAGAACAGTGATGCTAAGCCTATTATTATTTTTTATTATTATATATATAAGAATTCACATTAGATTTTTCTCAGGTTTTGAATATATGAAAAAAACAAACCCAACAAAACTCTTACATTGGCCTGTTTTTCATCATAAAACTTCTCCTTGGCCATTGGATGCCAGTCAATAGCAAGGTACATGGAATCTATGCATAATAAAAACATACAAAAGCCATAAATTTCTTAAATAAACAGCACTGAAATTATGCTAACACATCACTATAAGTAAAAACAGCTAAAAGAAATTCCTAAATTTGATAACCTGTGAAGTTTTATTTTTTTTAAAGTTCTCTTTGTGTTTTATTAAAAAAAAAAAAGCTTTCTTTTCAAACTAGGTATCTAAGTCCTAAAGGAATGTCCGTTTTAAGTCAATAAACTAATCAGATTTGGCAAAAGTGACTACACCAATCACATGAATATATATACAAACTAGTATTATATCATCTCTTGAAATACTTGGTATTTGAAGTATGTGCTGATATCACACTGGACAAATAACCCCCCTAATCAAGATAACAATACATAAATAACAAAAATGTGTTCAAGAAACAATGGAGGAAAAATTTCTGAAACAATAGTGCCAAAAACAAATCAAACAGTAACAAAGGCCAAGAAAGAGAATCAGGTTTTAAGAAGTTAAAAATACCAGAGCAGACAAATTTTGACACTAAAAGTGAAATTTCTTCAGCAGGTAGCATGAGTGAAAGTGTAGGTAGTAGGAATATCTCCTCTCTCTGATCATCTTTGTTTTTGTTCTTTTAAAAATGGTATATACATTTTGTTTTTCTTGTATATTAAAATAACAAACAGGATTTGAATAATGTTCCACACATGTTGTATTATCTTTCTTGTCATCCAATGAAACTTACCTAATAACTTAAGAGGTTTCCCATCATTTTTCAATTTGTCAACCTCGACATTTGCATATGGGTTAACATGAACTATGGTGAATAGACTGGGAGGTCTTGTTCCTTCTGTGTCTGAATCATCTATATTCTCTAACCTGTATCTTAACTGGTCATTGTCAGAGTTATCTTCAATGGCCATCTCTACTTCTGGTGGAAAGAACAAAGTTTATGTACATAAATCATTTTGATTTGATGAGACTAGAACAAGGTGTGGAAAATATTGATTGACATTTTTGGTTTTAATATATACATTTTACATTAACTTTTTATTTAACTTCACAATGATAACTATATTGTGAAATAACTTACTGTTTCTGTTTAGAAAAACATTTTCATGTAAAGGCTTTGACTGATGCCGATACATTTTAAAATATTAACATTGTACAAGTACACTTAACTAGTTTGGTTTCAAAATCTCATGTTGCTTAAACAGTAAATACTGACAAAACTATAAATGAAAGGCTAAAAATAAGCCTAAAACTCAAATAAGCAATATGTTCTTATACAGTACAATCACTTTCAGCCAGTGTGGAATCATGCTAAGAAAAAATAGCATTGATAAATATGGGTACCATGATGATTAACTTCATAAAAACGTACAAATAAGATCTGAGATTTAAACAAAACTAAAATGTGTGTGTCAAGTATAAAGCACCTATGTAGCATTGTTATTTAACAATGGAGTTTTCAGTTTTTGAAAGAGTTCTTGAAAAGTAGACCAGTGAAATCTGAGTGTCACTTAGCAATCAAACTCTTGTATGTTCACAAGAAATGACAATGTAAACAACAAAACAGTGCAAAGTGTTTTGGTTTTATAAAAAGTCCCATGTAGTTTTAAACACAAGCAAATAAAGTTTGAGTTAAATGAGAAACTGAAATTTTGAGTAGAATTGGAAAATATAATGATATAGTTCATTCAACTTTTAAAAAGACAACAAAAAATGATGTCAGTTAAGTAACTGTATAGTGTTAACTCATTTTAAAATCAAATTGTAATCACAATATAAATAACTTATTTCTTACCAAATTTTTTACAATGCACTCAGTGATAAAAGCTTCAACCTACAAGATTTTTTAAACAGGATCATTCAAACAAGGTTTTAAATCCAAGGGTTTTATATAGGATCAAACAAAGACTAAACTCAATAGATTATTTGAACAATGCCATCATCAAAATTTTTCACACAGAACCGTCCACACAAAGGCCCTCAAAAATACATCCTTGTGATTGGACCCCATGCCAGATGTATTATATTCACTACAACCTTTTATCAAATTTTAAAATTACTCCTTGAAATATCCAAATAAGGTGTTCTCAATTTTTTTAGAACTGCTTTAAATATTAATGTTTGGAATGATTTTTAAAAAAAGGGGTGAATTTTACTGTCTCAAGATAGCTCTGGATCAAATACCGTGAGCCTAGAATACTTCCTGTATGTCATTACTTGTATTACAGAAGAAACAAATTAGAAGAAGAAACAAATTAGATATTTCATGTAATATGATACCCAAAATATTTTGTTTAAAGATTTGAAGAGACAAAATCTACCTCCATTAAATCCTTTTCGGTTATTTTCAATCCACCATCTGTCACCACTACTAGGTTGATGTACATATCGGCTACAAAAAAAACAAACAAAAAAAACCCGTTAAAAATAGAAAAAAAACTTCTCAAAATTTCACAATAAATAAAAGTCCTTAATTATTGAACTTTCTACTGTTACTTTTCTGACAATAACAAAGATCAATTTTCATGTCTAGACTTGTGATGTATGATGGAATAAAAGTGAGAATCAAAAGTATTCAGTTAACTTTCACATTTACTATGATCATAGGCAGTCTTACCTACTGGGCAATTGCTCAGGGCCCTACACATTTAAATGTGCATGATGTTGTTCCTTTTAATCTACTTCTAAGTTTTCTTATTATTATTGTTATGGGGCCCTGTTTACTGAATTCTGCATGGGGCTCAAGAAATGACCAAGTGTCTCTGATTCTCTCTAAACACTACCTATTACTATATCTGTAACTTTCAGAACCATTCTGTAACCACCTTCTAATCAAAGTTTATTATTTTTTTTGTTAACTGTAGCTGCTCAAGTTGTAATCAGTTATTCTCTGTCCAGAAACAGTATTAAATGACAAGAATAAAATTTTCATTAGTTATAACTAGCAGCATAAATTGCCAAACAATGTGCGAGTGAAGAGAAAAAGAAACATATGTTCTAAAATATTCAGTGTTTATTATATTTTTAGATGTTTAAATAAAAAATCTAGACTAGAAATAAAATACCTTTGTTCAGACATTACTGAATATTATGTTTAAATCTGTTTAAAACTGCACACTTATCTAACATTGTTATCCACAAAGCTTGACATACTGTGTTAAAGTTGAAACAGGACCCTCATCCCTGACATGATACTTTCCACGAGTATCAGTTAGCCAGATGTTTCGTAATAAACAGATTATCAGATGAAAATTTTGAGAAAAGAAAAACTCCTTTTTGCAAAAGTAAAACAACTTATAGTTTAGAAAGAAAAACTTTCGAATTGAGAAGTTTGTATTCATTTTTGTACATGACAAATACAGATTTAGAAATGCTCTCCTTTTCATAGCACTCAATTAAAAAGTAATTCATACAAATCAAACTATGTCATCAGGTGGTTCTTTGTGCTCCTCTTAACACTTTAATAATATTTATCCAGGTGCAAAAATAACATAATTCACTTTAATACATACAAGCTTTTCTTTCTACAGAAAACAACATGGTAACTGGTAAAATTGTTTTCAGAGGAATATGTTAGACATAGGTGGACAATCTTACACTACTTTTATACATGTAAACACACCTAAAAAAACCCACTGTAAATCCAACCTGACAAATAACTAATAATAAAAAACAAACTTGATACTTACAACATATGTCTCAGGATTGTGTTATATAACAGTTCATAGCTACAATCATATTTTGGTACAGACACCAGCAAAGGGTGTCCAAATAGGGTGACTGCATAGTTGTTCATTCCAGTCTTTAATCTAAAATGAAGTTAATACTTATGTACTGATATCTTCTTGTAGATGGCAAATATAATTTCTTAGCATGTTAAATACAAGATATAAATGATAGAAAAAGATCACATACACTGGTTTACGAGTAGAGATAAATAATAGGTTACACTACATAAATTTGTATAATTTTATTTTTTGACAGAATTCAAATTTTTTGTTTTACTTGAGAAAGAATACTTCATAGTTTTTTTATTGGTACTTTTAAAACCCTGTAAGCACAAAACTCAAACAAACTTATTGTTAAAGTTTTTCTCTTACTTCAACACAGGTTATAAAACACTATTATTACCAGCATTACAACTACTTAAGTATAGTAAAGTAAAGTAAAGTAAAGTATAGGTGAAGCCCTCTGGTAGAATATTACTGATGTGTTAGTTAAAAAGAACTGTCAGAAATAAGGAAATTGATATTCAACTTTGATCATCATTGTCTACAGTGGGTAAAAATAAGTTGCACTGGTTTTCACAGTTTTGCTTACATAAAACAAATGAAACTACATTACAGCTAGTATCCAATAATACTAAAAGAAACTTCTTGTGCTGTTAAGATCAGAAACAACGTATATAAAAATCTTTAAATGGAAAATAATCATGGACTATGACTTAAGGCTTGAGAAACAAGTATTATATTAAAAAGCCTAAACCTCATACATTGGCAAAATCCACAGAAAATAACAAAACAGATACTGGATTCATCCTACTTCATTGGCACACCAAGTAATATATTGGTTTGAAGCTTAATCAAAGTAAAGCTAAGTTGAAAAAGAATTTACAACAAAATCATAACTAAATTATTTAAAAACAGAAACCTGAATATACATTTGTGTTTACTTGTAGACAAATTCTTTCTTGTATGATAACAGCAACAATAAACTGAATCCATATTAAACATTTACTTACAATTTTATAATCCTTATAACAGAATTACCTACAAGTTTATACTTATTTCTTATATGTTTATTTCTATTAAAAATCTATTTCATATCAGTAAAATAAATAAATAAAATTTATGATTGTATCTTTTTTTGGTGAACAAATCTCAAATTTTAGTACTCTTTTGTTCTGTCAGTGACTACAAAATGTAACATTAATAAATTTACCGTTTATCTCTCATGCACAAAGGTAGAATGATATAGTTAGAGTCTCCGTTCCGAGCAAAGGCAACTTCATACCTGTAAAAAGTAAAACACTTAAGTAATTTCAATAACAACAGCACGGATGAAAAGATTTGAAACGAGGAAAGGCCACGAGTGGAATGAATATTGAAAAGCATCGTTATATTGTACAGATTTACTAATTGGAATAATACAGTTGCTTTCTATTTGTATATTGTCACTTGGTTTAATTAACTTTTTATCAATTCTTCTTTAAAAATAGCAGAAAATACATAATTTTACCATCAATATATAAACATACTATAATTCCAGAATGTCCACTTATGTTTACAGAGTATGCAAGTTGTTTATCAAGATGAGTTTTATTATTAAAAATGTCAATGCAGGAATAAATATTTTAAGTAAAAAGAATTAAAATATAAGAAAAATAATTTACAAATGCGACATCTGTTGACGATAATCTTAACTATAAAACTTTTCTGAGTATGTACGCATCTAATAGTGTAGCACAATAGAATAAATTTTTGTGGTAGAGACAAACATATTGCTTCATGATGAAGAGAAGCTCACATGATGTAAAAATGGTGTTCTAAAGATAGCAGCATGGGTATTAAACTTTATTTTAATTAAAGTACAGAACAACCATCTTAAGTCATCTTCAGGTTAAGAAAGATGAAAAGATCTCATCTGCAATTTATAACATCTGAACTACATATTAATCTATCCCTCCAGTAAACTTATGTGATGCACTACAATTAATTACATCTCTTTATAAATAAACACACACAAATGGTCAGACAACGACACAGGCCACAGTACTCCAGGCAAAAAGCATTCATGTTTTGCCAATGTTTGTCACACAAGTAACTACAGTATATCTCTTCATAAGTAAATGCACAACTCTTTGGTCAGGCAACAACTTAGCCCATATTAAACCACATAGGAAAAATTCAGTTTGTAGGTTCAAGTTCTTACACTGCAAGATTCCACTTAATATTTTCTATCCAGACTAAGAAATATTCATTAGTATGTACGAGTTTGTGAATCAGACATTAAGAACCAGATTAATAAAAACCACTTGTAATATTGGTAATAAGAACCAGATTAATAAAAATCACTTGTAATATTGGTAATAAGAAGCAGATTAATAAAAACCACTTGTAATATTGGTAATAAGAACCAGATTAATAAAAACCACTTGTAATATTGGTAATAAGAACCAGATTAATAAAAACCACTTGTAATATTGGTAATAAGAAGCAGATTAATAAAAACCACTTGTAATATTGGTAATAAGAAGCAGATTAATAAAAACCACTTGTAATATTGGTAATAAGAAGCAGATTAATAAAAACCACTTGTAATATTGGTAATAAGAAGCAGATTAATAAAAACCACTTGTAATATTGGTAATAAGAAGCAGATTAATAAAAACCACTTGTAATATTGGTAATAAGAAGCAGATTAATAAAAACCACTTGTAATATTGGTAATAAGAAGCAGATTAATAAAAACCACTTGTAATATTGGTAATAAGAAGCAGATTAATAAAAACCACTTGTAATATTGGTAATAAGAAGCAGATTAATAAAAACCACTTGTAATATTGGTAATAAGAAGCAGATTAATAAAAACCACTTGTAATAACTGACATCTTATATTTTTATTCCAAGCGAGTTTCTCGTCATCATGAATAACTTCAAACAAAGTTTGATTGTGTGGTACTTCCTTTGTTCTCCCAGGATGATTTAGAGTTGGTAAGTATAAGTAAAGAAATAATATGCTGTACAAGATGTCATAATGTTAACTCGAAACTAAAAATGTAACTCAAGGCAAAGTTATGCTACAAAATAAGGGTTATAAGTAATATAGAACATAATTACTGAAAAAAATACCTTATGGAAGCATCTTTATTAGGAGTTGTACAACCCTTTAATGCACAGACAACCAAGTGTCAAATGCAAGACTAGAAACATGTTAAGAATCAAATTAGATTTATCCAATACTGGAGAAGTTCCTATAGTTCCTCAATGTAATTCGTATGTAATGTTTAAAAAATGTCTTACGTACCTTAAAAGCATCATTTTACGTTTTATGATTTTACCGACTCTTATCACGACAGTACTATCACGATCAACTTATTAGAACTTTAAACAACTTTTAAATTATACCAATGAACTTTACATCACGTCAACTCATGAATAACACATCACACTCACACAAAGATTTTTTCTTGCTCCAGAATGTTGCTGAGCCCTTCATCTCCTTGAAATATCTTTTGGAACCGATGGTTATATACATTTGTCACTACAAGCTATAACAAAACACAGATAAAAATTAAATAATTTTCAATGTTACTGATCAACCATCATTATTTATTTTGTATGCCCAGAAAAATAAAACCTCCAATATGTACAAAAATAAACCAGTTAAGATCCCTTTTTAGTAATTGTGAGCAATATTCACATGGCTACAACATAACTTCTAATTTGAGAGACTGAATGTGATAAAAACGCATTACTAACTTAAAAATAAAAATATACTTGTGTACAGCCCATCCAAACTCATGGGCAAGTATTACCACCCCAACCCCCGTAGTATACCCTAATATTACATTTCATACCTAATTGAAATAAAGACATTTTGCAAATTCAAGCTGGACCAACAAAGAAAAGCCAGTTGAGGCAGCTAAATTCCTTTGTGAACCAATCAAAATTAAGATCATTCATGAAATAAATTTGTGGAGTATTCATAGAATAATTATCGATAGAATTTGGATTTACAATTTTCAAATATATTAGAAAAGTCATTGTATTTTGATAGCATTGTTTTAACAATAGATTTTGTCATGTTGCTTAGCAAAAATTTGCTATTGTTGTCAGTCTAAAATAACAACATGTACAGACAAGAAAACTAAAAATATTTGTTGATTTATTAATTTAGTCACCATTCATTAAAAGAGGTTTGTTTGTTTTTTATTTAAAAGCTCTGCAATACATAATAGCTTAATTTGGAAACAGCTGAAGTGAAAACCTGAAATCAACATTTTTACTTTCATGATAAAGTTTATGCACTTGGTTCCAGGTTATGCGATTCCACACTATGTCTTTACTTTAAAATTATAATATCAACACTTACTACACTTAGTTTGATTACTGTCTTCTGTAATTTTACAGATGTGGATGCACTAGGACTGTTCGGGGAGAGAGGACATGAAACTTCTATTTTATCTATACAAATGTATCTTGGATTTTATAACTTCTCACATTTGAAGAAACCAAACATGCAACACACTACAGCTTCCATATAGGTTGGACTTTTCTGCAACATATTAGATCAACCTTCAATCTAAGGCATGTACTTTTACTGGTATCTTGTTTTCTTATCATTCTAATACAGATAAGAACATTGAGGTATACAACATTATTTGATAAATTAGTGAAAACAAAACACATAGCAGTTTTGCCAGTAACAAAACTTAACTTACTCTATCAGCCTGGATATCAGCAAGTTTTGAGACTGCTTCACACAAGTCTTGTACACATCCCATTTTAGGGACTGTTACCTTCATCTAAAAACAACAAACACAATATTCTTGTTTAAGCCTACAAAGTTCAGTAAATAAAAGAATCAGATACCCATTATTAATAGCAAGAGAGAGGTGAACATATTGTTTAATTTTAGGAAGGCTTGTTCATAAGTTTACATTAAAGTTGTTATTCAATGAACACAAGATCCAAGACAGAAGTTAAAGCTAACTGTGTGTTGTGTTCAGTAAGAGATACATGCTATTACTTTTCAGCACATTGGCTCTACAGCCTATTTTACCTTCAGGGTCCAGAAAAGAAATGTGCTGAAATGAATGTCCCACTCATTTGTATATGTAGCTGTTGTGTCTTGGCCAATAAGTGACCCTTGAAAAAGTAAATAGAGCCGCGACTCACGGTAGGTGGTGGGGAACCAACATATTAAATGTTACTTCAACTAGCAATATTGGTTAGAACAGTTAATATATCTTGTTTTATTAATTATTTTTAATATTTTGTGTGTGTGTGTGTGTGTGTGTGTGTGTGTGTGTGTGTGTGTGTGTGTGTGTGTGTGTGTGTGTGTGTGTGTGTAATAATAATAATATATATTGCTAACAGTAAGGGTTCCCAACTGAAGAAACAATGCATTTTAATCTTTTTAAGTAAGAACATTAAATAACTATACTCAATGAATTTTTCATTTTCATCTAAGCTAATATTAATTAAAATAACAATTTCAACAAAAAATTGTTAAAAGAAGTGATCTAGTCACAGAAAACAAAATCACCATAAAATATGAAATAAAAAACAACATTAAAATATCTATTCTGATATTTCAGTGTTGGTAGATAACTAAATTGGTTAACCAATCTCAATTTAAAACAAAAAACAACACATTTAGTTTCAAAGAGGCAAATAAAAGTATCCTTAATTTTAAGGGAAAAAGAAAACATCTTGCCTTCTATGTTTATAAAATATTTATAAATATCCAACATCTATGGTGTAAAAAAATTATACCACGTAGAAATCTTCATGAGATTTATCACTACAAACCACAAAGACCTTTCTGATTTCTCTTTGAAACAAGCAGTAGTAACAAATGTGAACTTGTAAAGAATAATAAACTTGAGAAAACTACTTATGACGTGAACTTATAAACAAACAGAGAAAAGTTCAACATTTTCTGGCTGTGGTCAAGGGGTTAGTACCTGTAATATTCTTTCATTGACGTCTAACTTAACCAAGAAAATTTCCATCTGACGCTCTTTTCTGACTGGAAGAGGCAAAGACAAATAACAAGATGGATCAAACGTCACTGAAACTTTTGAGCACACAGGACACACAAGTGTGGACTTCAGGAGTCCATGAAAAATGTCAACAATGATGGAATTATTTCGTTTCAGGTAATTCTCCCAGGCTTCTTTGGCCACCACCTTTAATAACAAATAAATATGATAATATTGAATGAAAACAGCCATTTATGTACAAGACATACATTTAATTTAAAAAAAAAAGTTAATAAATCCCTCTTAAATTTGTGTTCTTTCCAAGTTTTTAGTTACATCAAAAACTCTGTAAACTAGAATATTGAGAATTAATCATTTCTTGAGGTTTTAATGCTAATTATGTAACTCGAAACCATTCTGAAACACCCGTAATTAAATACGTTTTTGGTATTACCATGTTTCTAATATATACAAGAATTCAACTTCCAATTGATGAATTAATTACAATATTTTAATATCTGAGGTTAAAATCTGTACATTAGAAACAAAGCTTATTTTGGAAGAATGTATTTAATTAATAACAAGTGTGGTCAGGAAGAAGATGGATTTCCAGTCGACCAATCTACATCACAGCCAACAAATGCAAAGCAAGAGTTGATGTTGTGAGGAATCAGGCATCTCTAAAAAATAGCTAAAAGTAGATCTTTAATATAGTTTAATATTATTTGTTATTAAGAAATAACTAGCTTAGAGCAGTAAAATCTAAAAGGTTTTTTTTTTCATGTTTATTAAATACATTAAAATAATATCCAAAATACATCAAACAGAACTGTGTTTATATGAAAGAATGTTTTAAATAATATAAACTATCATAATCATTTCCATTAATGTGTCCAGATGGAATATTTTGTGACCATTTTCTATTTGTTTTTTTCCCCCACAAATATAAATATTTTCTTTTATAGAGCACATGCAGAGCAGTTTAAATTTTACCAAAAATAAATCACACTTATAACTGATGAAAAATCAAGTTAAAGAGAATATAAATGCAAAACTTCATTAATTTAGAAACAAACAAAAAACTAACTTCATCAGGTCTGCCATCAGCATCTTTCATTTCAATGTAAGGTTTGTTCTTCACTCTGTTCAAGTCTTCATGGAGACCATCCAACAAAAAAGCCATGAGTTCCTGGCAGTCTTGCTGCTGGTAACCTGAGAACTGAGGAGCAAACTTTCCCACTGCCAACTGATAGAAAAAGATAAACAAATTTTAGTTTCATCCATAAATCTTCTCACTATACTGCTCTGTTAAGCAAAATGTTTTCTATAAACATCTACAGTAAACAAGCTATATATATAGCAATCTCATTTGAAAATTTCAGAAGTAAAAGTGACTAGGAGACATAAGAAATAAATTGAATTTGATGGCTCGTAGTTTAAATGAAAGACAAATTCAAACCTTGAAACATCGAGGTATGATGTAGGTGAACTGGCCTGACCAAATGGTTTTCATTAATTCTCCATATGATTTTGCAATCTCACCCTTCATTCCCAAAGGGTTGTTAACATTAAGTTCATCCCAGTATTTTCCTTTTAGAAAGTAGTCTGTGAGAGGAGGAGTGTTGCTCATACACTGAAACATCAGAAACAAAAAGTTGATTGTGAACAGCAAGTTTACTTGTTATTTCCTCCTTTGTACATTTACAATATTACTAAAAATTAATCTAAAACAGAAAAACCTGAAGTGCATTTAAGATGGAAGGGATGCTATATATGAATCTCATAGGCAGATGAAACAACATTTGATGCAACTTGATGTTATCACTGAGAATGAACTTAAATATTTTGGTCAATAAACCACAAGTTTAAACCATAAGTTAAACATTCTTATTGGCTAACCAGTACTTGGTAAGTTTTTGTTTGTCAATGCATAAAAACATGCTGCTGAAACTACAGAATTTATTATAATTCTGTATTAGTCATCCAATTAAACTTATATAATTCTTAGGCAGCTGAAAATTTAATTCAGTTTGTGTACATTAAACTGAAAATTCCTGGAAAAATTACATACACTTTGCCAAAAGGTTTCTTACTTGCTATCAAAAATAATTAGTTTGTTTTAATTTTAAACATTCACACACTAATATGACTGTTGTAAAATAACAGAGAAAACCTTTAGCAACTAATTAAAACCACCTCGACTTTAAACATGTTTCTGTGTCATTCTAATTGTACAGTAAGTACAAAGTATTAAAAAAAGTATTTGATAACTAACGGTTTAAGAGTATTAGGTATTAATAATTATTTCAAAGTAAACCAAATAAAAAACAAACTATAATTAAAGCCATAACAGAGTAATCTGTATGTTAGTGTAACAAATTTTTATACTTTGCAATGTATGTTATTAAGTCTGTTTATTAAAAAAACAACAAAGAAGTGGCAAAACCTGACAATTAGATAAAAAAATCTTAAGTTAAAGTGAATGCACAGATATCCATCTCAATCTAGGCTACTGATCAATTTTTTTGTAATCCAAGTACATAACTGTATTTCTACTGAATTTAAATTTAGAAAATAAGTCTTGAACTAATCACCTGTAATGCAGAGTTCATAAAACATGTATTTCCTAGATTACTAAGCCCACAAAGACCAGGTTGAACTCTGCCCATTACACCACTGTTGTAGTCGTAACTATGAAAGTTTATTCCACTGACTGAGCCATAACTCCTAGTTGTTCTGAAACAAACATTCTGAGATTAATTCTCATGTACTATAAATTATACACAGAATCGCACCTAGCTTCATCCTAGAACTGAAATATGCCTATCTTAGTGATGTTGAAAGATTATATAAAAACAAACTTCATAGAAATACAATAACTTTTAGAGAAGAGAAGGAAGGTAGAAATTATTTATAGTTAATACATCCAGTACTTAAACCTCATAATAATAAAATTTGGTTAGTGCTTGTTTGTTATTGAATTTCTCACAAAGCTATACGAGGACTATCTGTGCTAGCCGTCTGTAATTTAGCGGTGTAACACTAGAGGGAAGGCAGCTAATCATCACCACCCACCGTTAACTCTTGGGCTACTCTTACTAACAAATAGTGGGATTGACCATTACATTATAATGCCCTCACGGCTGAAATGGCAAGCACTTTTGGTGCTGGTCAATGCTCCCTTCAGTATTAACATTTTGTTTATTATATGATCAAAATTATTAATCTGAAAGAAATGCATGACTGATTTTTACAAATATACTACAAAAATAGTTCCTTTCTGTAAATTCTGGACAACTACACTATGCATAGTGTGAATTACACATCTTTCCATTTTGTTTAGTTTAACCATATGTGTGCAAGTGGGTACCTAAGTGCACATTCAACAACTTTTAGAAAGTTGCCATATAATATGGTGTCAAACCTATCGGCTATTCATTGAGTCCTATGGTAATGATTTAGCAACATTTCACATTACGGTAAACAAGTTGCAGTATACAAGAATTATTGAAAAAAGAAGAAGAAGAAAAAAGTGTCCCTGGGGGACCATTAAGCTTTTCATGGAGAGGGAACCAAAAACTGAACAAAACAAAAGCATAAACTTAACTAATTCAAAACATATACCAGCCTACAAAATTATGTTGAATTAATCAAATTATAGAATCACTTCATATTTTAAAATAAAAATAAGATAACCTTGTAAAAAATGGTGAATTTAATCGTTGATTAGTCAAGAAATTTAGACCAAACATAATAACTTGCTAAGAAAAAGCCACATTAAATTACAGACATGCAATTCAATAAAAAGGCATTCCTTAAAGTTCATCAGTAACTATTTCTTCATATTGATAAGTTACATTTTAAGGCATTAAAGGACTAAAGCAATTTGGGTAACTCTGGTCTACAGGTTATTATAAAAATACAAACTGAACAGCAGACAAAAATGTTTATATTCTTCACATGAACATTACTTCTTACTCCAACTTGTCACAGTTTGAGTCAGACTGATGTCTCCAGTTTACAGACACATGTTGAGTACAAATACTTTACATCTAATATTTAGTGTAAAACAAACTTGTACATTTCATTAAAAAACTGACAAATTTGGAAAAAGATACACATCATTAGTTTCAGAATTACAGTTAACATTACTTTTCCAATATAGGGATGATCTAATGAACCAACTCTTTGTACATAATGTTAATTTATTATATTTCATTAAAACAGATGTTATATGGATAATATAAGTTACTCAAGCATTTATATTTGATAAAAGGAAATTGCTTACACAAATTATTTTGCCGTCTTTAAAAATAAGGACAGTAAATGGGCATCACACTATTTTGACAATTATACAAACAAGATTAGGAAAACCAGCAACTACCACATAAGCTGCAAACTGTTTGGTCTCTTAATTTGTGTAAATAAATCGTTAGTTTATCATTAACTGTAAGTCATAAGTTTTGCAAGATATTTAGAAACTCTGAATATTTTAAAAAAGTTTTTTTTCTATTAAGATATAGCTCTTTCCTTTTAATGCATTTCATCAATTTTCCTCATTAATCAGTGTCCAGTTTTATACAGTTGGGGTACTTTATTACGACATATTGATAAAAAGCGTTGAACAATAAACAGAGAGCATACAATCTATTTGTTTTAAAATGATACATTCAATACCAGACAAACATGTACAAAGACTCATTGCATTATTGGTTATAACAGTTGTATCTCTTTGTCAATATTCACATAGACTGGTTTAAATACATTAAAACACCCTTTAACAAAAGAAATTCTCTTATACATCTTATTACAATACAAGCTGTGAAATTCACTTTAGATACTGCCCACTAAGGTTAAAATTGCATGCAGTCTAACTTCACTTTTACAAACTTACTTACATTGCCCACCTGAGGCCTAGAATTTTCTACAAACTACAAGAGGTTATTATGTAACAATACACAATGAAATGAGAAAAAACTTAGAAGGTACTAGTAACATGTTGCAACCAGATAATTACCAACTGGCAAATTAAACAACATATGATTTGTGCACAATTAAAGAAAACCTGTAATGAATTATCACTTCTTAAAGATATTACGTTTAACACTCCTGCTTTATAACTAACTATCTAAATCAAACAATTGTGCATATTTAACGATCGTAAAGCAAAATCCTCACCTTATGTTGATATCCAAACATTTTACAAGTGAACAGCACTAGAATAATTATGAATGAATGCGTTTTCAAACTGAGCAGCATTCTTTGCACATGTGACATAAAACGGTCATATCAGAAACCTTTAAGAATCAGATATAGCCATCCTGAAAAAAGTTATCTGCTAACACAGATACTTTGTTTGCCTCTTTGAACCGAATAAGACTGACCGTCATTTCTATAATCCACTCGAGCTAAAGTGGGGAGGATGCTTAACACATTCATCCATTGAATCTTACGATCCACAGTCTGTCATGATAATTATGTGGTCACACCAAGTCACATGTGCTGTTAAATAACATACAGTGTGATATTTTAAGTCCACTATTCAACACAAAAAAATTACAAACACCAAGCTTCACTTCTATTCAATTTCTGAGGCTTAAAATTCATCAGTAATTGAATAGTTTTCAACAGTCCTGGCCTGTTAAACAGCCATTTCACATTGCACCTATCTACAAGTAATTAACTACTATATCAACCAATT